>NC_056741.1:1535426288-1535571288 GCF_019279795.1 Protopterus annectens | reverse complement strand
CATACACATGAACCCAAATATCAAGTTAAATACCAACATGATTTATCTCAAACCATTCCCACTTATTAAAGACCTAACGGTATGGCATATTTTACAGCACAAGAAATCAACAGTTGAAAACTTCAGAAAACAACTAAAGACACCAGACAGCTATAACCCTATTCTTCGACAAATGATATCACTAGTAAAGTTGAAATATTTAAACTACAAAATAGATACACAAAATATAGAAACTACCCAAAATATAATCAAATCATTAGCTGCTAAGGAGAAAATAAGCGAGATAAAACACCAATCTGCATTACTTTACTCAAGATACTGGGAAAACATTAGTAAAACTATCACAAGAAGAAGCTATTAACAATACCTTAAAACTAACACCTTTCAAAAACCTAGTCTACACACAAATTATGATTAACAGTAATGCCTATTATACTCCAGCTGTCCTTCAAAAATCCAGTTATAAAATAGAATCATTGTGCCCTTTTTGCTCCACAGAGAATGTAGATATGCTCCATTTCTTTTGGAGCTGTAAGAATATTTTCAAGCTCTGGTCTTCCCTAAGAGCGCAACTTGAAAAAATTGGATACGAAAAAAACACATTTTCCTGGGAAACAATGATTCTACACATAATCCCCAGTTCAATCAATGGAATGCGTAATCATATTTTAGTTACAGTATGTGCCCTATTTAAATTTTATATAACTAAAAATTGGGTAGATAATAATAAAATCTCATGGATAAGCTTTAAAGACATGGCAGTTAAATATATCATGTCCCACAAATTAGCTACAAAAAGCAAAAAAAAGAACATATTTTCAAACATATTGGAACTCTCTTCTAGAGATAATCCTAGCAAGCAAACAAAATCCATAAACTTAAATACAATTCAGGTGGCACTAAAAAAACTTGTATATACTAAACACAATAAGTATATTGTTCAAAAATAACATGCTTCAAGATTAGCATCAAACGGATGGCATGCAGCATTCTAAATAGTGTACCTTGTACATAGTTTAGAGTTTCACTAACCCTTCTGCAAGTAAGGTTATCCTACCTACACAAATCAAGAGAAATATAAATGATGATATAAGGCAAGCTTTTTATTTCACTTTTCTCCGCCGAGGAAAATAACTTTACTTTATTCTGAAATAGGGGTACTGTATCATTTCTTGACAGAGCCACGAGCCAACTTTGAGTATTTTTATTCCCTGTACCCTCAGGAATGGTGAAACTATTAGCTTTTAGTTTCAGTAAGTTTTGTGATCATTGTAGAAAGCTGTTACTCTTTGTTGTTTTTTATGTTGTAATGTCTGAATATTTTGGTTGGAAAACAGCAATAAAAAGTATATTGGAAAAAAAAAGAACTGTTGCTCTATATTAATGAATTGATTTTTCATTTCATCTTGTCTACTTATATTTTGTACTTACTAATACACAGTAATATTCTGACTACTGCTACCATTAGAAATTCTTGCATTCTTGCAATATTGATAGGGATATCTAGCTGACAGAGCTTTTCTAATACAGTTTATCTGAAACTTATTTTCTATTTTCCTGTATAACAACCTACTTGTACATGCACTACAGCTTCTCTTTTTATTACTTAATTTCTTTTAGCAAAGCATATGTATTTAATTTAAAAAATGTCAATGGCTATATCTTTAGTAATTGAAAAAAAAGTATGCCTATAAATTTAAATTGCTATATAGAGACTGTTGGCATCCACATCTGAGGAGGAGAGACCACTTAACTGAACGTTTGTTAAGTTTTTAACAGTATTTATATTTCAGTTAACTTACTTATGAGTGGTTCAGAAATTGTAATTTTAGTGTGTCAAATTGTTCTAGCTGGAGGCAATATCTATAAATAAACAGGAAAGGGTTGTAATACTGAAAACTGCTACTTTCCTCACCCAGCTATATTTGTGTGTGTGTGTGTGTGTGTGTGTGTGTGTGTGTGTGTGTGTGTGTGTGTGTGTGTGTGTGTGTGTGTAAGAAACAGAGAGAGAGAATGTGTGCGTGTGGGTGTGTGTGTGTGTGTGTGTGTGTGTGTGTGTGTGGGTGTGTGTGTGTGAGAAAGAGAGTGTATATCAACATGTAGTTTAGTCAAGTTACATTAACTGTGGGTAAACCATGACTGTAAGACCAAGAGGTGGGATGTAAGGTCTAGGAAGATAACCTGGCACTGCAGCTGTCAGTGTGAACACTACTCACAAAAAATGAGTGTGGGCCATAGTACAAAGTACTAGTATTTAGTTTTCTGGACACTCTAAGTGTGCTAAACTTCATTTATCTGTTTATACTTTGTTTTATTCTTATATGTATTTCATTTATCTTGTTTATCTTTATATTTATATCTTTATATTTATCTTGTTTGTTTTGCTCCTATATTTTGGTGAGATGGTACCCTGACTGCTGCGGTCAGTGGTAAATTGCAAGTACCACAGAGGAGAGAAACAGAGTTCTTAAAATGAATAACCTGGGTATTAAGCCAGAAAAGGGGCTAGTGAAGAATTCTAGTTAGATATTCTCAATGTAAATTAAATAATACTGCAAAAAAGTTTACAAATAAATTAGGCAGCCCTACAGTCAGTCATAAGGTTGTCATACAGGTCAGACATTATCTTAATAAAGAAACATTGTATTCTACTAAATGAAGTCTGCTCAGAGGAAAGAGTGGTTATTAGTGGGTAACATGCAACTCAATATTTGAGAATGCCATCTTCAGTGTTTGTATATATGACATTGTAAAAGGTCTGGAAGGAAAAGTATTCCAGTTTGCTAACAACAAACATATAAAAGCAGTGTTTATACACAGACTTTAGAATGGGAAGGGACTTCACATTAATGGAGATTTGGGCTGGAAGGTAGCAGGTTAAACAGCATGCAAATAATGCAATACTTATATATATAATGGAGCAGCAGTAACATAGAAAAGGAGTACACAGCTGTAAAAGAAACAGAAGAAGAATGGGAATGGGGTACTGAGATCAGCTGATGTACAAGTGACAAATCGGCAATGAAGAAAGGCTCATTACTGACCTTCACAGGAAAAGGGTTCACCAGTAAAAGAAAGTTTTATCAGCCAATACAAGCTGCTGCTAAGAGTTCATATGCAGTCAGTGTGCAGTCTGAACACCTGCTCCTCAAAGTGAGAAACATGATGGAGGCAGGACAGAATAGGGCAATGAAAACATGCATGGTCTTCATCAGAAACCACATAAAATGGACTTATGTAAGGTCTTGAAAGTAGTCTGTGGGGAGAGAATATAGAAAGTACAGTTGGGTAAAATCTTACCATAACAGTAGATGTCCTTCTCTTCACATCTGCCGTATTCTTCACTAAAGGGAACCCCTGCCAAGGGTAGCAAATGTTCAGCTAGCATATCAAAGCCTTAGGTTGTCATAGGGACTTCGTAAGTCACATGTATGCTCCCAACTCACAGTGTAGGGCATAAAAGTGACGTACGGAGATGCATACCTCAGAACTGAATAGCCCCAGGAGGAATAACAATCCAAGGAAAAAGAATATGTACATTCAGAAAGAAAATGGAAGAGAATAGGGGTAGGAGGAAGGAATTGAATACTGCAACAGTGAAGAGAAGGTAATCTGCTGTTATGGTAAGATTTTACACAAATGCACTATATCCTTCCATACCACTGTTGTAGTATTCTTCACTAAAGGGAGAGTAGAAAAGCTCAAGAGGAAAGTTGGGATGAGGATGGCCCAGAAGAGCCCTCCAAAAAACCATGGTGGATGCAGGATAGCTCTGGCTGGCAAAGCCAACTTTTGCCCTGAAAACAACATCGAATTTGTAATGCTTAGTGAAAGTATTGACTGAGAACCAAGTAGCAGCCTCGAGGATGGAATTGGTATCCGATCCTTTGAAAAAGCACCAGAAGAAGCCACAGAACTAGTAGAATGAGCTTTTTCAGAGGCATAGTCTTTTTCCATGAAAAGAATAACAAAATGAAATGGCCATAGAAATACAAGAGGAAATGGTTTGGTTATAAACAGAAAAACCAAGAGATCTAGGTTGAAAAGAAAGAAAAAGTTGCTCAGACTTGCGAATGGCCTTAGTCTTATCCAAATAATACCTGAGCCATCTACATAAATCTAGTGTTTGAAGAACCTTCTCACTGGTAGATTGTTGAAAAGGGAAAAAAGGAGACAAATGAATGGATTAAGAGAAAACTCATTAACCACCCTGGGCAAAAAGAAGGATTAGTACAAAGAGACACCCTGTCCCTATGAAAAACAAACAAAGGAGGAACAGCCAGAATACCCTGAAGCTCGGACACCCTTCTAACTGAAGTAAGGACCAAAAGGAGTGCAGTCTTCCAAGAACAATGTGGCAAGGAAGCCGAAGCTGCAGGCTGAAAAGGAGTCTGAGTCAATTTCTCAAGAACAAAACTAACGTCCCAGGAAGGAGGAATAGACTTCCTGGGAGGCCTAATTTGAAGGATGCATTTTAGAAATTGCTTGACTTCAAACCTAGTGGCCAAAAGAAGAATCAGAGGCAGAAAAGTAAAAATAGCTGAAAGGTGAGCATTACGTGAAGAGTAAGCCAACCCAGCATGGAGCAATTTACACAAATAAAAAAGGACCAGAGGAACCACCACTGAAAATTGATCCTGGTTTAAGAGCAAGACACTAGACAGAAAATATCTTTCATTTGGACAAGTAAGATTTTCTGGTAGTCAGTTTCCTGACCTCCTTCAGAACCTGGAGCACATCATCACTAAAAAGGTATCTAAAAAGGATCAAAACCCTATAACCCACAGTGTCAGTAGAAGGGTGGACAAGTGAGGATGGATGAGAGACTCCTTGTCTTGTGTAAGTCCACACTGTGAGGTAACATGTGGTGATTGCCTTTGCTAGGTGCAGAAGAAGAGGGAACAAATGCTGTCTGGGCCAAAACTGAGTCACCAACAAGATTTTGAGAGAGTCCTGTTCTATCTTGAACAGGATGCTTGGTATGAGAGGAAGGAGAAGGAAGGCATAAAGAAACATCTCCTTCCATGAAAGAGATAGGGCTTCCACCTTCCATGCTAGAGGACGTGGGACTCTGGTGCAAAAGAGAGGAAGTTGTCTGTTCAGAGGAGAGGCAAAAAGATCTGCTTGAAGAGTACCCACTGGTGAACATTATCCAGAAAGACATATCTGTGACATATCCAATCATGAGTCTGTGTTATGGACTTGCTGAAAGAGTCTGCTATTATGTTCTTTTCTAAAGGAATATAAACAGCCTTAAGAGTCACATGATACTGGATAGCCAGATCCCAAACCTGAGGAGCTAGCCTCCATAGGAGGTATGACCGTGTCTCTTCTTGCATGCTAATGTAGCACATCACTGTTGTATTGTCTGTAAAGATCTTGAGCGACCCTGGAAGAAACAAAGAAAGGATGACTTGAAGAGCAAGAAAGAGTGCCCTCATCTCTGTGATGCCAATATGGTCTGCCCCCTGATGAACTGACCATAGGCCCTGAACCTTTGACCAAAAGAAGCTCCCATCCCCACATCCAAAGGGATGGGAGCTTCAGTGGTGAAAAGGAAGCCTTAGGTTGAGATACAATTGATGAAACAACTGATGAATGCACCACTAAAGCTCTAGCACCACTGAAGCTCTAGCTTGAGGCATGGAAGAAGAGGAACTAGAAAGTCCAAAGGTTGATAATGTTGAATCCAGACTGCCTCGAGGAACCACTGAAGCATTCTCATATGGAGAGTGGTTAGAGGAAGCACAGGAGTAGTGGATGCCATGTAACCAAGGGTCTGTAGATACTCCCTAGCCAAAACTAAGACCAGAGGGTGAAGGAATTGAAAATGAGCAATTAGAGTCAGAGCCTTGGGGGGTGGCAGGGATACCAGCATAGGGATGATCTGGAGCCTGCAACTGAGAAATACATGGTCCTCAGGAGGACTCATGATGATTTTTTTGGAAATTTACTATAAACCCTATGCTTTGTGGGGAGGGGACCTGAATGTGAAGTTGTCCAGGTAGGGGACAAATTTTAATCCCTCTCATCCTGCAGAAGGCAATCACAGGAGCAAGGCATTTGGTGAAGACCCTTGGGGTTGTAGAGATGCCAAAGGGCAACGTAGAGAGCTGAAAATACAAGGAAGAAACAAAGAAACACAAAAAATTCCTGAAACTGGAACGAATAGGGATGTCAAGATAGACATCCTTGAGAGCCAGAGAAACTAGGAAAGCCCGATGAAGAAGAAGAATAAGAAACAGGGTCTGAAGAGACAACATTTGAAAGGAAGAAACTTTTCAGAAAGGTGTTGAGCTGGTAAAGATCTAGGATGGGATTCCAGGTGCCTTCTTCCTGGGGAACCAAAAACTTCCTGGAATAAACTCCCTTCCCCCCTTTGAGGAGCAGAAACTACTTGGATAGTGCCTTGAGACAAAAGACTCTGAAGCACATCCGGAAAAAAATGGCAGTTGTTCCCTAAGGAAGATGAGGAATGCCCACCAACAGAGGAAAGGATTTCTACCCCATGAAATGCTCCTGACAAATGATGTACAGAACCCAAGAATCCTGAGTGATACTTAACCAATTGTGAAGAAACAGGGAAAGAAGAAGAGATAAACTTGGCTTAGGAGGGAAAGAAGAAAGTAGTCAGACAGAACCTGGCTTGTCTGGTAAAGGAGGCTTATGAGTAGTAGAAGTCTGAGTAAACTAAGCAGGAGGAGCCCACATACATACATACATACATACATACAAATATTTCAAGCACAGGCATTAATGCCCTTCTAACATGCCAATATATCAAAACATTTGTTCCCATAATAAGTATTCAGGCTGTTCTTAAAAATATCTAAACTAGTTCTTGCTTTAATATAATTTGGTAATCTGTTCCATGCATCAGCTACTCTGTCTGAGAACCAGTTAGTAAACTTCTCATTCCTATGGAATCTTCTACATAGGTTGTCCGATGATTCTCTAGTACTTTTTGTTAACCCCAAATATTCCCAGAGGTAGTTGTCACTAAATGCCCAATATACCCAAATAAGATCTCCTCTTAGGTGTCTGTAAGAGACACTGTACAAGTTCAGATATTTTAGTCTGTCATAATAACTTAAATTTTTACATCCATGGATACCCTTGATATTTTTCCGTTGTACTCTTTCCAGTTTACTCACATTGTTTTCTAATAGGGTTTCAATATTGTTATTCCACATTCAAGTTTGGGTCTAATGTAACTAAGAAACAATGACTTCATTATTTTTGATTTCCTTGAATTTAAAAATCTTTTTATACAACCTATAGTTCTATAGCTATCATTAGCCAATTGGTTGCTGTGATTAGAAAAACCCATAGCGGAATCTACCCATATACCCAGGTCCTTAAATGAGTCTACAGTTTCAATCACCGTGTACTGTATTAAATATTCACTTTTCAGTTTATGTCTACCAAATCTCATATGCTTAGTTTTACTATAACTGTTCTTATCTTTGGGAGGAGGATGAGACTGTCTATGGATAAAGACAGACTTGGAAGGATAATTCCTCTGAAATATGAGAACAGAGGAAACAAACATGTTTCAGTTCCTGCATAGCCTTACCCTTCTACTGAGCAGACTTAAAAAGTTCAGCAGCTGCAGAACCAAAGAGATTTTTATTATCAAGAAGAACGTCCATTAATTTAGCCCAAATATCAGGCAAGGTTTGAAGGTGAAGCCAGGAGCTACACATTAACACAGAACCAAAGGCACCAGCTGTAGAAGAGAAATCATCTGCATCGTAGCTAAATTAAATAGAATCATGAGCCACATGAGAAGAAGACCACAACAAAGAGAGGGCCGAAGGCTTTGCCTCTAAATCTGGAAGATCTGAAATAACTTGAAAAGCCTGAGAGAAAAAAGCTAAAACATACCTGGTCATATGGGTCTGTTAATTCACAGCCTGAAAGGCTAGTTTATAAGCAGTGTACACCTTTTTAGCCAACTTTTCCATTGCCCTACTATCCTTGTCAGAAGGAAGCAATTTAGTAGAAGGCAAAAGCTTGGAAGGCTTATCAGAAAAAACAGAAACATCACAGAGGTAAGCAGAGGGACACTTGTAAATAACTTTACAATTGTCAGACATTTTATAAAACCTATCAATTTTTTAGGAGCTACAGGTGGAATCAGGAGCATAAGCAGCTGCTGAAAATATGTCCAACAAAGCAGTCAGAATAAGAGAAGCAGCAGAGGAATTAGGAGACTCCTTTTGAAGTAGTTCATAATACCTCTTCTGAACATTAGAATCCTGAGTGCAGTCTCACTTAAATTCCATCATACCAGAAACAGTATCTCCAAAGGAAATCTCCTCAAATAGAAAATTTGGACTAATAGAGTCTTCTTCCTCAGAACCATAATCCAATGGAGAGGGAGTCCTGGAGGAATAGGCCAAAGACTCTTCATCAGAGTCAATGCCCTCAGCAGAAGAATCCTGCTCCCTAGGCCTCTTAATAGGACTAGAGGACCGGGGGGAGGGGAGACCAGAGACAACCTATGTCATTCAGTCTGAGATTCCTTAGGAGCAAGGAAAATATGCTTTGTCTTCTGTTTATTCTTTAAGGGGACATCAGCCCTAAACATCTTAGGAGGTTCGTACCCCTGTCGGCAATGAATGTACTGGAAATGTCATCCCTAACAAGAATTTACGGAACACCCCTCCCCTCAATTCCTCAGATATTATCAGTTGTGCTTTCCCCTGAACATCGAGACTTGTGTCTTCAGAGCCTCCAAGTATATGTGAGAAGCCAGATCCATGCCAGCCTCCAAAGTGATCATGGCAGAAGAATCTGACGGGCAAACTGAATGATCCTCTGAGCTTTCACCAGTCTTGATAGAGATGTACAGGGGAGGTGTTACAGCAGTTGATTCCAGCTTAATTTTTTTGGCCTTCTTCTTAGCAGATGGCTGACCCTCTGTCCAGGGCAATTCTGCCATTGTACTCTGTGCCAACAATTTAAGATGTTGGTTCTCCAGGTACATAGATAAAGATGAGAGACAACTACAAAGAGTTTTAGGGACAAACGCCTTACAAATAGGACATGATGTATGGTTGTGAGAAGTACCTAAGCAAAACACTGCTTATTATGGCCCTTATGGGGGAATCTGTCTCCCACACTGGCATTTTCCCTTTCTGGGTGACATGTAACTTCAACAACAAAAAAGATATGATAAGAAGAAAAACCCCAACAGGGCATTTATCTGAAAAGGGCTTGGTAACCAGCAGATGCAGGAGCATTCCAACCAACAAGTGAACCTGGTGTTCAGACTGGTGGCAAAGAAGTTCTGAGGTATGTGCATCCATAGGTCAACTTTATGCCCTATGCCATGGGCGGGGAGCATACCTGTGATGTATGACACCCCTATAAAAACCTAAGGCTCTGGCATACTGGCCGTACACTGGGCTACCCTAGGCAGAGGATCTCCTTTAGAGAAAGATGCTGCAACAGTGACATGGAATGAACATTTAAATATCTTACAAAAAGAAGGGAATAGCAAATAAATCTAAATAGCTAGCAATTCCAAAATACAGAAAAACAATATGTTTGTTGCTTTTCTACATTTAAGTACCTGAAGAAAATCCATAGAGGCCAACTAGTCATACTCTAAAAAGAAAAAAAAGACAGATAAGATCAACAGGACAAAGGCTGAGGATAACAATGTGGGAGGCCCCAGGAAGTCTTTTCTTCTTGTAATGGGAGGAAATGATCCACGAAGAGGGAGCAGCATCAAAAACACTAACATGCACAGGACAGACATAAGGCAGTTCTTATGAAAGAAAAAGAATAAAAGAATAATTAGTTTTGACATGAAGCTTAGTCAGAAGCTAGGGAAATTGGTAATCAGGGGTGGGGTTGGAGGGCAAAATGATCTTTATGTCTTTATGTACCATCACATTCAGCATTTCTTTGGATTTGTAGTGCACCTTCTTCCTTTTCACAAAGTTGTTTAATGGACTTCCTCTTTTAACCACATGGGGTGCATAGTGTACTATTCATTTTACACCAAAACCAAAAAAGTAAAAAGGTTACCCAGAAAAAAACAATTAGTAAAAACCACAGGAAAAACCTAGCCAGTCTAGAGTTTTCACTGTGTGATACCTTAACTTCCTATAACAGAGGTAAATGAGATATAATGCAAATGACTCCTTAAGTACATCAACTGTTTAAGCTATATGGCTTCTGAATGCCCATGCCTTTTTTTTTTTCTTTTTTCCTTTTTAAATATTTACGGACAGAAATGTTTTTTTCTGTGTGACCTTTTTACTTTTTTTTGGTTTAGTTGTTAGTTGGGATATTTTTCAGACACCTTAATGGTTATTGACATTAGCTGGGTTTAGCCAAACAGTCCACTTATGTTGTACTGATGAGGTTATAAGAAGGCCAAAACATGCATGTCCACAGCCAGTTGTGTTTGGCTTTGTTGACCTGTATATGTCCATAAAGACTTAAAAGGAGAAAAGAAAAAAAGTCATGGGCAGTCAGACGCTATATAGCTGAAACACTTAATGTCCTTAAGGGGACATTTGCATATATCGCATGGGCCACTATTACAGGAGATTTAAGGTATCACACAGTGAAACCTCTAGCTTGCTTAGTTTTTTCTTGTGATTTTTACTCATTTCACATCAGGGATGTATATTTCATTATTCTCCCCATCTCAGGACAGTGCTATTCATTGTTTACCTTACCACAGTGTGTGTGCAATGCATTAACTGATCGGTTATTGAATATGAACATACCCAATGTCCGCAGAATGGGGGATATATGATTTGGTCTGGTGGAAAATGATTGTGTACCCTCCAATTTAGGAATCTGCTAAACAGTCATAAGTAGGTACCATGTGTACAGGCATGTTTTACTTTCTGTTCACTGTAGTGTGCATCGATGTATAACTGCTGACTTCTCTACTAAAATTTCTATTGCTATGAGTGTCACACAGTCTCCCTGTGCTGTCACACTAGGAATGTCAGTCGCTTGCTGTAGGCCATTTAGAAGTCTTGCATGGGTGAACACAATTTGCCTGCAACATCTTTATCTGCATCTCCTTTGTGCATTCAATATGTCTGAACCGCTACTATAGTCTTAGATTTTGTTTGGAAATTCTAAAGACAAAAAAAATAATGTTTGTCTACTGTCCAAAATATGGAAACTGATGTAACCCCCAGCCCCCCCCCAAATAAATCTGTCAACTCTAACAGAACGTTATAGAATGAAAGATAAATAGCTTCATTTAATAATATATTTGCTAGTCCTATAAGATGTATTAGGTCAGCTTTGTGGCTATTTATATTATGCATCAGGAGCAGAAAGCAGTTTTGTCAAGGACAACAAAGTGAAAATGTGTCTTAATGCATGCATACCTGTCAACTTCTTAGTGCAAGAAATCTGGACAAAGCCTGACAAAATGAGAGACAAAGGCTTATAAATAAGGACAGAATTAAAATATTGCTCTTATAAATGTAGAAAGTTGCTAGAGTAATAGGGATTGTGCTGACATACATTTTCTGAAGGATTGAAGTCTGAATCTCAAATGTTTGTCATTATCCGGGGACTTCGATCCTCAGATCATCCATGTGATTTGCCAGAAAACCACACATTTTATGAGAAACAGACCAAAAATATGAACCAAAAATCTGGACGTCCTGTGAAAACCTGGACAGTTGAGAGGTATGATTGCAGGAAAGAAGATGGGTCAATAAGGCAAATAGTCTGTTTTAGCACAACTGGCTGACATAACAAACTTGCCAATAGGTGGCAGCTTAGTGTCAAGATTTTCTCTCTATCACACAATCTTTCTATGTTCCTCTAATCCTCTCACCCCAGCATACTCATACATACAGGTATAAGACCTACTAAATAATGAATATTAGCATATGAAGCATTAAGAATCGTTCAAAAATTTCAAATTCCTATTTCATGGTATCTTGCTAGCAATAAAGCTTATGAAGCTGTGTGCTCATGAGAATTTTAGTCATGTTGGATAGTAAATGATGCCAGACTAGGACTGCTAGAATACACAGAATATACACATCTTAATTATTTTCTCATTTTGCCTTCTTGAAATATGGTTGATAAGTACTGACCTGTGCACTTCTATCCTGTTGGAATTAACAGCCAGCTTTAACTCCTTGTCCGGTGAAGTCAGTTTCACTCTAATTTTTTATAAAGACATTTTTCTCACTGTATATTCCTTTGACTTATTGTTGAATGGCATTTCATTCTGTCCCTGCATGGCTTCAAGCTCAGATCATGTAGTGAGTTTGTTGCCTCTGTAAAACAACTCGCACATTGTTCATAACCCTTTGGAAAATGTGGTCTACAGAGCTATACATACATACTGGATCTTAGTCACCCATCCAAATAAAATTGCCAACTTTGGCACCATCCCTGACTCTATTAGTGACCACCTCCCAGCTTTCATTTACAGTGCAACCACCTCCCATCCACACCAACATCAATATATTTAGACCCGCAACCTTAGTAAATTTGACCCCAAAACCTTCTCTATCCCAAACAAATGAACTGGAACATTCTAAAAACCCTTCCACTCGATAAAGCCGTAGACCACTTTAATTTTACTTTCTTAGGCACTCTAAATTTCCTAGCTCCACCAAGGAAAAAAAGAATAAAAACTATAACTGCCCCTTGGTTAATCAAAGAAACAAAGCAAATTATGCATCAAAGAGACAAATCCTGGAAGCTTTACCAAAAGAATAAACTTCCCGAAACCCTTCTCCAATATACACAGCTCTGTAATGTTGCAAAAAAACAAATCGTCAAAGACAAACAATCCTACTGCACTAAGCTCCAGTCCAACCATCCCCCAATCCCCTAGGCTTTTTTGGAACTCCATAAACTCACTCCTCAACTCAGGCTACAAAAATAACCCCAGTCCAGACCCAAGTAAATCTTACCTCGAATTAGCCACACTATACAACTCTTTCTTTATAGAGTCAATATCCGACCTAACGAAAACTTTTCCCAACAACGACCCATCTCTCCTACATTCCACCTCATCTAAGTCCTCAAATAATTTCCCCCCTATGTTTGAGCTTAAACCTGTCTCCACTAACTACATAAAAAGACTTCTATCCAAACTTAAACCCTGCTCCAATGCACCTGACAACATCCCCTCTTCCTTTCTCAAGTCTGGTGTTGATGGTATAGCTCTCCCAATTAGTATCCTAATTAATAGATCCATAAAGGAATCCTATGTACCTAAACTCTACCATTCCACCTTTATTCTTCCTCTCCACAAGGGAGGCAAAAACACTAATATTTCAAACTTCCGCCCTATAGCTCTTCTCTCTCCATTCTCCAAAATCCTAGAAAAATGCACCCACCTCCAAGTTATGCCTTTTCTGACTAAAAAACAACTTCTTACCCCTACCCAACATGGCTTCCGAACAGGACATAGCACCATAACAGCTCTACTCTCATTCTTAGAAACTGTCGATCAAGTCCGAGATGCTGGGAACTTAATATCTACAATGCTCCTAGATCTCTCTAATGCATTCAGTACTGTTTCCCATAAGCACCTTCTAAGTCACCTCTCAAACATAAATCTCTTCAAAACGCTCTTTCTTGGTTCTCAAGCTATCTGGCAGATAGAGCTCAGGCTGTGAAATAGAAAAAAGACACCTCACCTTTCTTACCCACCCCTACTGGAGTACCACAGGGGTCCAGCCTTGGACCAATGCTACTTAACATCTTTATCAATAACTTTCACTCTGCTATTCCTAATGCCAAAGTCATCCAATATGCAGATGACTCTTCACTTGTCTGCTCTGCCTCTAACCTCCCTGACCTCCTATCTAAAACTCAGAATGCCTTCTCAAATACTGAGATCTGGATGCACCAAAATCACCTTTCTCTCAATGCTAACAAATCTAAATACTACTATTCAAACCCTCAAAATTTTTCTCTTTTGATAAAAATTTCTTCCAAGTCCTTAGCCAAAGCAACTCTCCAATCAAAGTTGTTCCCTTTGCCAAACTATTTGGTATAACTATAGATGAGCACCTCAAGTTCAACATCCATATTCAGCAAAATATAAAGAAAACCAACCAAAAACTAGGTATGATATACAGCAACAACCACTTCCTCTCTACTTCTACCAGGCATACTCTGGCCTCCTCTTACCACTTTCCCTCCCTTCTGTATGGAGCCCCACTACTAACTAACATATCCTCTTCCATCACTTCCAAACTTGAAAGCTGTTATAACAAAATTTCAAAATTTGCCACCAAAGCCAAACACTCCACTCATCACTGTGTTACCCTCCAATCCTTCTACTGGTTAGAATTCACAAATTACCTGGACTTCCTCCAGCTCACTACAGCACATAGACTAATATTTATTCCAACTAAATGCCCCGCTCTAACATCCTTCCCTCATATACCCCACACAGAACTCTCAGATCTGAGCACCAAAACATAATTACTGTTCACAAACCTAAAAGTCCTGCTGGACAACTTCTCCTTTCCTTCTCCTTGGGTAAGAAATGGAACTCTCTCCCTTCCACACTAAAGACAATGTCAAACACAAACAACTTCAAAACTCAGCTTTACACCTAACTCTCCTCCAAATGGAAATGTAACTGCATTCTCCCTACCTAGGGCTCTTTAACAGAACCCCCTGGGAGGGTATCCTCTACGATCTCTCATACTCTGTAAATATTGTAAATAACTTTTGACTTTAACTGTGTGAATTTGTTAAAATGCATCTGCACTATATTTTTCCAATATGGGCAATATTGCTCATGCTTTATATTATTTGATATGTATTTGTCCTTGTACTTTTATTTTTATTGGACTGCTATCTTTACTGTAATCTGTTTCATGGAGCTTTTCTCCCAGGGCCTCCCCTGAAAACGGGATCTCTGGGCAGAGTGGACTTCACTGATAATCAAACTGAAAATAAATAATTAATAATAAATAATAAACAAATGTTCAAATAAGCGCTCATTTGCATCACTCACAGAAGGATCAGTGCATCTTTTAATCCTTTTGGTAACATTTCTCAAAATGCATATCCCACAAACCTGGTTTTACTTATAGTTGTAAAAGCCACTTCTCCCAGGGGTATTGTAAAGCTGTGTGTGTGTGTGGGGGGGGAGATATACTACAATGAACAGAGAGAAAATCCACAGAGGCATTCACAAAGACATTAGAGAAGTGAAACAAGGGAAAGTACACAAGGCAGGGATGAATGGAGGGCACAATGTTAAATGCACCTATGATGCAAAGCGCCTGGCATTATGTCATATTCTTAGTCTGCAGAAGTTAACCGATTAGAATCATAGGAGTTATAAGGCCAACGAACCACAAGGTCATCTCTGCCTTTCTGTACCAACCCTTAGGCCATACTTCTCTCTTCAAGGACTGCCAGGCCAATTATATCTGGGGTGCATTTATGAATATCCATCCAGTTGTCCAGCTTCTTTTTAAAGACAGATAATATGTGCACATCGCCTAACTTGGAGAGGAATTTGTTCTCAGAGAAGGGGTGTAGGTGCTACATGATTAATCTGTCATGCCTCTTTATCTTATCTGATGGAGTAAATTTAGGTCTCTGGTCCTAGAATTAGTTAGACTGCTTGTTCTATTGAGGTCTAAGTTCTTGAACTGCAGGATCCCTTATAGCCTTCTAAGAAAGGCACAGGTCACCTAAGTAGCCTGCATGAAACCATAAGGCCTCCAAGTCATATTTTGTAGTTCAGATCTTTTAGGCTTCTGACCTTTTATTGACAAACCTCTGGGGTCTTTGCAATTGCTTGATATGTTTGTAAGGTACATCCCAAAGGGAGAGTTGTACTCAATGACAGGCCTAATCAATAAGGAGTGTAAGGAGGTGAGAATGACCTTTGATCTGGAAGAAATACCACACCTTTTGTTAAGAGCAGTACAAGGTAAAAGGATTTCCTGCCCTCCAGTGCAGCATGATAGTCAAATATAAAGGAACCCAGGCCGGGGTCTTGGACAAATTTTTCCTTGTGGAGAAGTATATTGTCTATGGTATAAACTGGATCTAGGGTATGCCTACCAAATGCTACAATATTGCACTTTTTAGCATACAGCCTGAGTCCATTTTTAGTTACAAGCCAGTGACAAATATAAGCTTATGCTGGAGTTCATGTATGTCAGAGAGCATGAGCATGACTCTTAACTTACAGTTATCTCCAAACACGTTATCCAAAAATCCACATTTGATAAGTGGAGATCTAAAAAACTACATTCTGTGCAGCAGTGATCCTTGCACAGATCCTTGTAGAGCTTCTCTGGTCACCTTCATACTCAGAAGATGCATCCCCGACACTTACAGTGTGAGTCTTGTCTCTATACAATTATATTAATTATACTATATTGCCAGTTAGCTATCCACCTAATAGCATGCAAGTCAGTTTGGAGCAAATTCCAGCAGTTGTTTTTAATCTTTCATGTGATATGGAGTCAGATGTCTTGTTGAGGTCCAAGTACGCTGTGTGGATAAACTTGTTCATAGTGTACAGCCTGAGTAAACTTCACAAAAAATTTCACAAGGTTCATTAGACAGGATATACCCTTAAACATTGTTAAACTGCTGGGCATCAAGTCTAATAAGATTTTTGATATTATAGTTAGGTAGCTCATTTCTGATACATTCCACAGCTTTGCATGCATGACTTATTAGACTGATAGGTCTGTAATTGCCAGAGACAGTTATGGGGCCTCCTTTGCAGTATGGCATCACAAGAGCTTTCACCACTCCCATGGAACAAAGGCAGTTTTGTAGGCTTAGGCTGAAGAGGATGAGGAGTGAGTCCACCACTGCCTGTTTCTTAGGAATATTAATTAAACAAACAGGTGTATTATTAGCATCATGGATGAGGTAATAGTTCTTTCTAGAGAGTACCTTCAGTACATGCTTTTTCATCATGATTGGTGGTTTGATACCATCAGTGGTTAAGTCTATAATAAATGTCTCTGGGGTGAAGTTGGTGCTAAGCTTGCTAGCATGGTTGCAAAATCCACTGGATCGGTTTACTTAGTATCATTATGAATAAGTTCAGAACACTGCTGGGTATTTCTTATTTTTTCCCGACTAGTTTTATAACTAAAGAAATATTTCTAATTGCCTCTAGCTTCAGTAGCTAGTCTGAGTTCATGGGATGCCTTTATTTTTATGTCTTTTTTGTTTCTTTTTTTTAAACACCTTTATTGAGTTATCATTTGAGACATATGCACATTTACATCTATATAAAAGTAATCGAACTGCATTAACAAGTTAAAATTAACAAAAATGATGCTTCACATATATATCATATAACCTAAGCAACATTACATAAATTATTCAATTCCTATCCCATTTTTTAAACAAGAAACATCTTTATTAAACCATCACGTAGAACACAAACAATCATAAATTTATATAAATGAAAACAAACCACACCAACACAATCTTAGCTGCAAGCATTTTTCATCACAAACCATACTGACACACTCCCAGTTGCAAACATTATACATCACTTATAACCTACCCTACCATTTTCAAACATTACATAGCTCATTTAAGTCCTGCCTTATTTTAAACCTCATTCCTCCCCTGTATGTATTGTTCCCACAATTCCCATTTTAAATGTCCATGGACCTGTACAAACCCGCATTTAAATATGACCTGACACCCTTCCTCCTCTTACTACCCTTAACTCTCCTACTACATTTTACCTTCTTACAATATGTCACAATCCAATACATACCCTCATCTACAGCCTCCATACATATAGTAACACACAAAACCTTCTCAAACATTTCTCCTCACCTATATCCTACAGACAACATACTCTGCTTTAAACAAAAACTTCTGTCCACTAATGATAAAGCTATGACAAACTATACCCCCTTACTTAGCCTCAATACTAACATGAAAAAGAAGCCTGCAATCATTCTGCTCAAATACTCCAAACTAATCTTAAGTGGAGATATCCATCCCAACCCTGGTCCACCCTCCACATCTCCCAACCCACACCACCTCTATAAGTCTCTAAACCGAACTACTATAAACCTACAGAGCATTAGAAATAAAATCCCCGACTTCCACGCCTGGGTAACACACAATAAACCCAACATAACTGCCGCTACAGAAACAAGGCTAAAGCCATATATCAAAAGCTCAGAATTTCTCCCTCCAGGGTATGCCTGCCTACACAAGGGCAGACCCCAAAAAAAAGGTGGTGGGGTAGCTCTTATCTACCCTAACACCTTCAATATGATCCCCTACAGCTCACAAATACCCAACTTTGCTACAGCTGAAATCTTAATAGCCTTCCTAAAAATCAATGACAACACAAATATATGCATCATTGCCCAGTATATACCCCCTGGTAACTGTATATACCCCCTAGTAATAATATCCCCATACTAGAGGACATCCTAGCCTGGAGTTCCATTAACATAACTACAGAAACAATAATCTTGGGTGATGTTAACATAATTTGGCTTGATTTCTCCCCCCCCCCCCCACCAACATCAACTTATATAAATACAGCCAGCTCATAGATGACATTACCAGACCTAGCAAAAATAACAACCATGGTACAATCTTCGATTGGATCATAGTCTCTGATGCCAGTAAAATAGCCACTGCAGGAACCCTCCAAAATAGCATCAGTGACCATTTGCCAGCATTCATAATACGCAGAACCACAACAGAAATTCACAAACATCAATACAAATATACTAGAGACTTATCTCAGTTCTCTCCTGTAACATTTAACGGCACCCTACAAAACATTAATTGGGAACCCCTTAAAATACTCCATCTAGGCAATGCAGTACAACATTTCAATTCTTCATTCCTTAATATTCTGAATACCCAAGCACCCCTTCGGTTAAAATGCATAAAATCCTTGCATGCCCCATGGCTCACTAGAGCCACTAAAGTAAACATGGTCACCAGGGACAAAGCCTGCAAGCTTCGGCAAAAGCACAAAAACCCTCTGACCTCATAACCTACAGACACCTCAGCAGCCAAGTAAACCGCCAAATCATTAGCGATAAGAAAGAATACTATCATACCTTACAAAATCAACATAAGCTTAACATTACACATATCTGGAGCTCTATCAACAGACTTCTACACCCAGGATCAGAGAGTAACCCCTGTACAGACCCTGACAAAAACCCTGTAGAAATTGCCACACTTTTCAAGACATATTTTATTGATGTTATAGCTAATCTCACTACCAACTTCCCTCCAACTACACCTAACCAACCCAAGCCACCAGCCACTAATAGCTCCCATGACCATTCTCCCAACTTCTCTCTAGCCCCTATTCCCACAGCCATAGTAAAGAAAATGCTTCTGAAATTAAAACCTTGCACAAATGCCCCTGACAACCTGCCCCCAGAATTCCTACAAAAAGCTGCAGATTCCATTGCATACCACATCAGCATACTTCTTAACAGATCCATACAAGAGTCTTATGTTCCTTCCCTCTGGAAAAAGGTATTTATTCTCCCACTCCATAAAGGTGGAAACATAGATCTCTCCAACTTTCATCCCATTGTCATCCTTTCTCCCATCTCAAAAATCCTTGAGAAATGGATCCACAGCTAGCTCCTTAGCTACATACTTGACAACAACATACTATCTCCAACCCAACATGGCTTTAGACTAGGGCACAGTACCACTACAGCTCTTAACTCCTTCTGTGACACTATCAATCGCGCTCGCAACACCAGAAAACTTGCTTCTTCTTTATTTCTCGACCTGTTCAAAGCCTTTGATACTATCTGTCACCCACTCCTTCTTAGAAACCTATCAAACACAGGTATCTCTCCTTGTACTTTACACTGGTTTTCCAACTACCTATCCAACAGGCAACAAGCTACAAAATGGCTAAACTGCATCTCTCCTTTCCTTACCACCTCCACAGGTGTTTCCCAAGGGTCCAGCTTAGGCCCACTACTTTGCAGCATTTTCATTAATGACTTCCATTCTAATCTCGTTCAAGGAACAGTCATCCAATATGCAGATGACTCTAATATCATCTGTACTGCCAACTCCCCACACAAACCCCAACAACTCACCCAAGCAGCCCTCAACACCAGTGAAACATGGATGAATAACAACCATTTAGCATTAAATCATAAAGAAACTAAACTCATGCTATTTACCCCCAAGAAATCCTGCACCATAAGCAAAGACACTTTCACCATCCTCTCCCATGACAACACCTCCATAGAGGTTGTCACACATACCAGACTTCTAGGTGTTACTATAGATGAACACCCAACTTTCGACATGCACATCCACAACAACATTAAAAAAGCACACCAGAAATTGGGCATGCTATATCGACACAAAACATTCCTCAATTATTCTTCCAAACTAGCCCTTGCCTACTCTTTTCTGCTCCTCTCCCGTCTCTGTGGAGCTCCTCTTTTCATCAATATTCAGGCCAGTCTTAAATCCAAACTACACTCATGCTACAACAAAATAGCAAGATCTGTTACCAATAGTATGCCCTTATCTCACCCCTGTTCCTCTCTTAGACTTCTGAACGGGCTAGAACTATCTCACCATCTGACATATATTCAACTAACTACTGCCCATAAACTAATACACAACCCTTTCAGTTGCCCAGCACTTTTTAACTTATTTACTGCATACCATCCTAACAGTTTCTTCTGATCAGAAAACCAGATGCTCCTACAGGTAGATAAACCCAACCTCTCTGCTGGACAATGGCTCCACTCCTTTTCCACTGCTAAACAGTGGAGCTCTCTCCCTCTCTCCCTCCCTTAGATCAACTAGTAATACATGTATCTTTAAAAAATCTTTGAAACATCACCTCTCCTCCCACTGGCAATGTCCCTGTGCTAACACTTCACAACCCATAACCTGACTTCTGTCTCTTCCCTTCCTCTTCTCCCACCTTTCCTTCCTCTCCTCCCTCCTTTCCCTCCTTCCCCCCCCTCCACCTCCAGTACCTTCAACTTTACCTACTCCTGAACAATTAAACCCTTTCTATGCCCCTTAATATTTGACACCACTACTGACTCTATCGCAGTGGCAACTACTATATGGGACTGTCAATCTAATCTGGAACAACTGTTGTATGGATTCTTATCAAATTGACCATACTGCACTGTGGCCTGAAGCTAAGGCATTTGGCCCAGTGGACCTTCCCAGTCAACAAATGGAATAAATAAATAAATAAATACATACATACATACATACATACATACATAAATAAATAAATACATATTTTTCCTATGTAGTTTGCTCCTACCTTTTACTAAAGATCTCATTTCCAGTTGTTTTATCTCTGCTACCATATTCACTACTTATAATATAGCTGGTTTAGATTTTCATTTCCATTTTCTATTAATCGCTTTTTGGGCAGCCACAATAAACAGAGACAGCAAGGCCTTACCATGTCTAGGCAATTCTGACTCTGTATCATAGCTCAGAAAAATCATCCCACTCATCACACCGATCTGCCTACCCAGCATCTCTGACAGTGCATCCCACAGGGAATCCTTAAATCCCACCAACTCACTGCACTCTCAGAAAATATGTTCCCAATTACCTCTTTCTTCCCTGTCATATCTCCAATATATGCTGTTTACCCAAGGAAAATTTCTCTGGAGTCTACTTGGGGTATAAAAATATCTATGTAAACATTTCCAAGCAAAAATCTAAAAATTGTTTGACTTTTAGACCTCTCCATTTGCTTTAATCTAACCAGGACTGCTAATTTAATATATTTGTCCAGGTGAGAGAAGCATTTTTGTTATTCTACTACAGTATCAACATTATGGGCAGTACCACTATACTCAGATTTAAAGTGATCATCACAAAATAGTAGGAGATTTGTACATCTGAATTCCTTTAATTCTGTGATATTTGGTTCAAGCAGTTTGAAGATTCTGATGGAGGTGGTAACTAGCTTGTGGTCTGACTTGACCAACGAGGGAGATACCATGAGAGTCATACATAAAGGTCCTAAGTTTAAAACCAAGTCAAATATATTCTGCTCTTTGGCAGATACTTTAACAATTTGTTAGAATGAGTTTTTGTTATAAAATATAAGAACCGTTATAAATATTATACATTGGTGGTAAAGGTCCCCATTGGGTAGATAAAATCACATATGACTAACAGTATTCCTACCTATGGGAAAATTCATCAATGTTTTGGAATGTTGTGTGATTTTATGGAGACATGAAGTGGTTCTGTAGCATACTATGTATTTTGCTGCAAATGTTGAATTATGCTGAGACCCAGTCTGGACAGATAGTCCTTGCTGATTGACAGAGACAACAGATTACTCGACAAAACACTTCTTGATCATTCCAGTGATTCTTTTTAATCCAGTTTTGAAATTCACAGGAAACAACATGTTCAGGACATAAAAAACTGGTAATTTTGGCAGCCCCAACTAGCCTAGGCTGAAGAAGTTATAACACAGGAAGAGAAATCACATGCAGACAGAGAAAGGTTGGTAGACAGTACTATCTAAGAACAGCAGGGGGACAAAAGCATACCAAGCAAAAACAAAGAAAAACAGGCAGCACACTCCCTGCCTGGTATCTCCACTATTAATATATATAATAACCACAACAGGGATTGCCACTGTGGAAGGTTCTTGTCCAAGGACCTGCACAGCAGTGATTGTCATTATGGAAGGTTCTTGTCCAAGGACCTGTAAGACAAAAAAAGGGAAAACACAACCAATAACAACCTTATACTTATAATATTATATTATAATATTATATTATAAGTTCAGGTAGCTACAACATCTGGCACAGCACTAGAATCATTCTCTATAGATAGGAGTAAGACAATCTCTGCCACCAGCCTGCCGAAGGTTTTCACATCTCCATCTCTGGTGGTCCTTACTACCACCTTGCAAACTCTGCCATCTTCACCTTGAATAGCCTTAGTAATGAGATCCATAGGCAAATCAATGCAATGAGATTGCTGGTATTTCTCACCAATCACCTTCTTGTAGGTTAGGCTTCTATGCCTGCCATTTCCAGTGCCCTTGTATAAGGTTGACATTCTCTTCTCCATCTTTCCCAGAAACAGTTTGCCAGATGTTGCACATTTCTCCATTGACATTAATAAAGATCATTGTGACTGAAAATTCCTGGTGGAGTAGGAACCGTGCCTGTTTTCTGGGTAAGCAGGGTGGCTGGAGACAAGAAGACTGGAGCCTCTGGATCAGAGGATATGGGAAACAAAGGTCTATAGTTTATGATTGTGGCCACTTCAGAGAAGATAGTTGACAAGACCTCATGGGTTAGATGTGTAGGGCCCACCTTAAGGAGCACAGTGTAGATCAGTACATGTGATATATCTTTAACAAGCTTTCCACTGAGTCCAAGCATGTGCAAGCAAGAGTGCTGTTTTGAGTGAACAGCCAGAGTGAGAGCATGCAAGTATGTAGTCAGTTAAAGTTTAATTTTCCTGCCATCTGTCCTGATGTATTTGTATACAATAAACTACTTAAATGAACATCCAGGCCACAATGTCTTCTTAATGCACATAAGAAGAGTGACATAGTGTCAGAAGTGGAATCCAGAGTTACAGCCATGAGGCAACTGGTTAAAGTTGGGAGACATATACAGGAGTGAATCATCCCTACTGCTCAAATGACTCGCAAAACATTTTAGAAACAAATTCCAGGTACTAAAACTTGCTTAAATGATTTATTTTGCTACAAATATAAAACAAAGCACCCAGAATGCTCAAAACGAATTTCTTATTAAACAGGATGTCTGAAACTGCAAAATGTTGATAAAAATATTCAAAATAGTTATGAAAATGTTTGAGACAATATCCAAATTGCATTAAAAGTATAAAAAAAAGGGAAAACGACCATATTTTTTGCTATACTATTTTTTCATAGTAACTAAAGCTATTCAAAATATCTGGTGTGCAAAGTGTTTGCAAGTGTGTGCAATATTACAGTGCAGTTCTTTCACAAAGTACAGTTATTTCAAAGCATATTTCACAAAGTACAGTATTTCAAAGTTTATTGTATATTTGAATATTATTACAAGTACCTGGCGTGTGTGTCTGTGTGTGTGTGTGTGTGTGTGTGTGTGTGTGTGTGTGTGTGTGTGTGTGTGTGTGTGTGTGTGTGTGTGTGTGTGTGTGTGTGTGTGTGTGTGTGTGTGTGTGTGTGTGTGTGTGTGTGTGTGTGAATGTTCATACATAACTACAAGGGTCATTTTGCATTGTGCTTTACTATAATCTGTGGGCATGGCAGAAGGACTTTGCAGGCCCACACCACTTGTGTTTGATAACAATATTGCAGAACAATGGAGAGTGTTGAGCAGGAATACAATATTTTCATACAGGCTACCTTTCCTGAAAAAGATGCACATACAAAATCATTTATTCTGCTTAATTTAGTGCAGAGGCAATTGAAAGAGAGCATTCATTTGTGTATGCACCTGCTGTGTTTTGCAGGGGAGGGGGAAGATCACCATATAGTGGTACCAGTTGAAACAAGGGAAGACCTACAGTGCTTAAAACATAAATTTAGAGAAATGTGTAGCCCACAAGCAAAAATTACAATGGAAAGGCACTTATTTTACACAAGGAATCAAAAGCTTGGTGAAACATTTGCAGCATATGTAACTGACTTGAGAAATAAGGCTAAAATGTGCAGATATGGTGATTTGGGAGATGAGTTGATAAAGGACAGGTTTGTGTGTGGTATTAACAATGACACTGCAAGAAAGATTTTGCTTTGGGACAGTGATTTAACTTTGAATAAGGCTATTGAGATTTGTTAGATATATGAGCTTACAGAAAAACAGACAAGTATGCTTACACATGAGAATAGCTGTAGAAGGCGCAGTGGCAAAGCTCATGTTGATAATATGCAGCACATGGTTAGAAGAAACAGGCCCAAGCACATGGCAGCTACTGCATGTCCTGTAACAGTTCCTGAGAAACCCCCAAGTCTTTCCAGAAAATTTCACAGCATGTTCAGTGAAGCATAAGGATGAGTCAGTAAAATCAAAAGGGTTTGTGGTTACCTCCACTTCTAATACCAACTATAAACCAACAAAGTTAGCTGCAGTACTTATTTCCAACTGTCATAACTGTGGTGGAAGTCATGAGCCCAAAAGAGAAAGTGCTTAGATTTTGGTCAGCAGTGTCATTCTTGCAATAAATGGAATAATTTCAAAAGGTTTTGTAAATCAAAGAAGGCAAATTATTTTCTTAAAAGAGGGCATCCAACAGGCAAGTTGATCAATTAGAAAGCTGTGACCCTACATTTTATGCTGATGGGTGTCTGTGGTTGGTGAAACAGCTAATGCAGTAGATTTGTGGGCAAATAATAAGATCTTTTGTACTGTTTGAATTAATGGGAGCCCTGTAGAGCTCAAAGTAGATACTGGCTCAACGTGCAATGTTATATCAGCAGAGACATTTGCTAGAGTAAAACCTGCAGAACAACTTGATTTAACAAAGTGTGAGAAGCTTGTTGCTTATGGTGGTGAAGAGATTCAAACTGAAGGTTCAGTAATGCTTTCATGTTACTCTGCTGGGAACAGTTATGACTTGCAATTTTTCATAGTCAAGAGACACGTGCAGTCATTATTAGGCCCCACAGACAGTTTGAAATTGGGACTGCTTTAATTTAATAAAGAAGTTTACCATGTAAACCAGCATGACAACAGCTCACATTTCACACTAACATTTTTTTTCTGAGTATGCCGGTATTTTTGCAGACAATCTAGGCAAACTATCAGTTGTGTACTCCATGAAGTTAGACCCAGAGGTCAGCCCAGCTATCAGACCAGCATGGAAAGTTTCAGTAGCTATGCAGAACAGAGTCAAAGCTGAGCTAGACAAAATGTTGCAGCTAGAAGTAATTTGTCCACTAGAAGAATCTACTGAATGGGTATACTCCATTGTAGTATCTCATAAGAAAAGCTCAGATGATATCAGAATATGTATTGATACAAGGGACGTGAACAAATCATTAAAAACACCTCATTATCCAATGCACGCAGTCAAAGAGGTTGCTGCCCTCATGCCAAACACCACTGTTATTTCTGTCTTAGATGAAAAGAGTTAATTTTGGCAAATTTTGCTTGACTGAAAATCTTCATTGTTAACCACATTCAGTATGCCATTTGGAAGATACAGATTTCTGAGAATGCCATTTGGAATAAATTCTGCCAGTGAAGTAATTCAGCATGCGATAGAGCAAATTTGTTTCTGGCTATCCCTGTGCTATTACAGTAGATGATATTCTCATAGGAGGCAATGGTGAAGTCAAACATGATAGAACCCTCAAGAAATTTCTGGAAACAGCACGTGAAGTGAATCTTAAACTGAAGCCTCAGAATTGCAAATTCAGGCTATGAGAAGTTACTTATGTTGGTCACTTGTTTACCAGTTCGGGCTTATGACCAGATCCTTCTAAGCAAACAGCAATTTTTGAGATGCCAGCCCCAGACAATGTCTAAGCCCTGCCAAGTGTTCTTGGTATGGTCAACTATCTAGGCAAGTTCTTTCTAGATTAAACTAACTTTCAGCCCCATTAAGAGAGCTGACACACAAAGATGTACTTGGGTCATGGTCAGAACAGCAACAAAGAGTATTTGATGTCCTGAAACAGAAAATTGCTAACCCACCAACTTTCAGCTACTATGATGTTCACAAACCAGTTATTCTTTCCTGTGATGCTTCTAAATTTGGTTTAGGTGCAGTCATTCTTCAAGAGGGTAGACCAGTAGCCTATGCATTGACAACTCTTACTCAGACTGAGAAGCAATATGCTGATTAAGAGAAATGTTTGAAGTTCCATGATTATATTTATGGTTAGCCTATCCAGATCGAAATTGCAGAAGTAAAATTTCAACCTAGTTTACATGAAAGCCAAACTTCTTTATCTTGCTGATACTTTACCCACATCACCCAGAAAAAAACAGAGAACAGCATAACAATGTGCAACTTGATTTTGAGGTCATAGAAGCGAGAAAGTTTTCTTGCACATGTGTTGATGATCTCGCAACTCACACAGCTTCAGACCCAAATCTCCAGATGCTAGACCACTTTATCAGTCAAGGATGGCCTTTCAAGCAATCTTGTTTACCAGTCGAAGTGCAACCATATTTCCATACAGACATGGGATTTTCTCAGACAATGGTATCATCATGAAAGGTCCTAAAGTGATTGTTCCAAAGTCCTTGCAACAATAGTATATTAAGATCTTGCATTGTGGCCACCCAGGAACTGATTCTACCAAAAGACAGGTGAGAGGCCTAGTATTTTGGCCTTCTATGTCAAGAGATATTAGGAAAGTACTTTCATCTTGTTCAGTATTTAATAGTACAAAGCCATATCATCAGAAAGAACCACTTCATTTAAGCCAGATTCCTGAACTACCTTCGTTAGCAGTAGCCACAGATAACGTTGAGTGGAATGGTCAACATTACTTAGTGTTAGTAGACTCTTATACAAATTGGTTTGAGATTGACCTTCTTCCCAACCTAACTTCCAGTACTGTCATTACTAAGTTGAAGCAACATTTTTCTGTTCATGGTAGTCCACGGAGAGTTATTTCCGACAACGGTGCACAGTTTACTAGTCAGCAGTTCAAGAGATCTGCAGAAGAGTGGGACTTTGTTCATTTTACAAGTAATCATGAATACTCGCAGTCAAACAGCTTGGCTGAACATGCAGTTCAAAGTGCAAAACAGCTGTTAGAGAAATCCAGACGTGACAATACCGATGTTTTTTTCAACTTACTCCCAAATATATCTGTTAATGAGTATGCTGATGGGATAAACAATAGAGCAAGCTGATATTTGTACAAATTTTGAAGGTAAGCTGTCAGGTGTGTTAGTGCCAGGTTTGAGTTTAAGAAGGAGTTTTTTTTATAGTGGAGGTTGGTATATGTGAGACAGAAAAGCTAGGTAGTAAAATAGCAGAACTTTGTGAAGATGGATCTGCAAGGGTGAGGTTAATTTGTGGAATGGTAGTGGTGATGCTAGTTATGGTATTAATGAAGTATGAGTTAAAGATGGGGGATATTTCAGTGGGTGTTTTACATGGATTTGGACAAGGGTTATTATTTGAACTTGGATTTAGTAAGGAATTGATTGCAGTCCAAACTTTTTTGGGGATTTGCTTATGTTGGTTTTGTAGACTAAGGCAGTGTTCTTTTTTTTGTTTTTTTATGACTAGACTTTTTACTTGATTACATAGCTGTTTCTATTAAATAAGGTCAAAGGGATTTTTTTTTGCCATGCTTTCCTTACTTTGTCCCTGGCAGTTATGAGTTGCTTAGCGGCTTTGTTAAGTCAGCTGGCATGATTAGTTTTTACTCTATTTTGACGGAGTGGTGCTAAATTATTTAGGATCCTAAGAAATGTTGAGTTGAAGAGTTCAACAGCATCATCTAGGGGAAGGAATTTTAGTGCATCCCAGTTGATACTTTGTAAAGTTTCATTAAGGGTGGTTGGGCAGAAATGGGATAGGTCTCTAGTTTGCTTATATTGGTGTTTATGTAGCGTTGGGGTGGTTTTACGTATTATGAAGGCTAGTAAATGGTCGCTAATACTATTAGGTAGTGTCCTTGTGGAGAAAATTCTATTTGGCTTGGAGAATATAATCCAATCCAGGATTGAGCCTTTGTTGTTATTGCTGGGTGTTGTTGGTGATTAGCTGTGTAAAGTTATATAGGTTGATGATGGAGGAGGGATGTTGGTGGGAGATATCAAGTCAGCTAATTAATGTTAATGTATCCTCAAATGATTGTTTCATTTTTTATGTTACTAGTTGTCCAGGCAAGGATTTCTTCTAATATAGGAGTGATATTGCCAGGGGGGATGTATAGGATCACAATACAGAGACATTTACAGTTATTCATTTTTAGAAAAACTATTAATGTTTTAGCTGTGGAAAACTGTTGGGACAGACTTTGTGTATGGAACTATAGTGAAGGCATTTGGATATATCAAGGAAACACCTCTATCTTTTTTATGGAGTCTCTCTAATCTTGGGCAAGCATAGCTAAGGGGTAAAAATTTGACATCTTTGATGTATGGTTTAAACCTAGTCTAAGTAATGGCTGTGATATCTGGTTTGTTTTGAGCTATCCAGGCATTTAAATGTGGGATTTTATTTCTGATGCTTTGAAGTTTAAGGGTTGTGAAGGTTAGGAAATTATAGGAATTAGAGGGGTTAAAAGTGGTAGAGGTGGGACCTAGGTTTGGGTGCATGTGTCCACATTGGGGTAAGCTGGAATAAGTGTCTGGGAGAGTTATAGGTTGCTGTTTCCTTTTTACTTTGCAGTGATAGCCTAGGGCAAAGTTTGTATTGTTGTTTTGAAGGGGAAGGAATTTCACTTTGGCTTGTAGAATTAAGTCAGCTACATATAGACTAGAGGTCATCTCAGAGAAGCAGGAGTGAGATTGTGTTACTGTGGATGTTACAGAAGAAGGTTTGTAAAATATATAAGTAGTATGATATGATGTCTTCTGGGAAGACTTCCTCTTGTACACAACGTACAATGAGCAATTTTATCTTTTCAACTTCAGACACACTAGGCGATTTCTTGCATGTATGCCATCCATGGCAACTCAGCATCTGGTTGGACTTACAGAAGCTCTGAGCAACATGAGCCAACAATTCTATGGTGCATGTATGTCTTGTCCAAGAAAAGAAGTGTTCAAATCTCCTTGCTCTGATCCTAGAGTTTAAGCATATTTCAGAGATCAGTGAAGTTACCTCTTGGTGAAGCTCAGGATCACTGTTTGGCTCAATGAGTTCAAACATGGGAATCTGCAAGTTTGGCAGCTGGTATTGACCTAGTGGCAAGATCCACAGGATTCAACTCAGATGGAACATAATGCCACTGTTCAGGTTTGCTTGACTTTCTTATACATTTGACTATGTTGGCTACATGCACATAGAATCTTCTGATGGTGTTATGTATGTATCCCAAAACAACCTTACAGTCTGTGTAGAATTCAATGGCATCAAGATCAATATCCATCTCAGTTTGCAAGAAGTCTGTAATTTTTGTAGCTAAAGTTGCCCCACACAGCTCAAGTCTAGGAATAGTGTGTGCAGCCCTTGGAGCCAGCTTGGCCCTTCCTAACACAAAGCCCACTCTTGTTTCTCCAAAAGAATCAATTACTTTTAAGTAGGTAACTACTGTGATAGCTTCTATGGATGCATCAGAGAAAATATGAACCTTGCGTCAGAGAAAATATGAATCTCCTTTCTTCTACTATCAGTGAAGGAGCTAGAAGAGTAACTTCATGGAATGTGAAGTTGTTCCAAGCCCTTAAGGGATTCTTTCCACTTCTCCCACCTTAGCTGTAAGTCTGTTGGCAATGGGGCATCCCTGTCTATAACACTTTCAGTGAGTTGTCTATGTACAAATCTTCCTTGAATGGTGACCGGTGTCACAAAGTCTAAAGGGTCATACAGACTAGTCACAATTAAAAGAACCCCATGCTTGGTGAATGGCTTTTCTGTAGTTGAGACCTGGAAGGTGAACTTGTCTGAATTCACATTCCAATGTAGACTAAGGCTTCTTTGTATAGACAACAAGTCTCTGGCTAGGTCCAGATTCTTCAAGTCCAGTGTATGGTCTTTGGCATCAAAAGCCTTCATGACCTCACTGTTGTTAGATACAATTTTGTGAAGTCTTAAATTAGTCTGTGACAAAAGCTGTTGGGTTCTTTTCAACAAATCAGTGGCTTCCTTGGCTGTTGGCAAGAACTTGAGGCCATCATCAACATAAAAGCCTCTTTCTATGAATTGTTGTGTGTCAGAACCAAACTCTTTCACCCTTCTTAGCTGTTCATCTTAGTCCATATGTTGGTACTGCTGGAAATGGGCTATTACCAAAGACAGGAACCTTCATGTAGTACTTGGGGATGTTGTCAATGAGATCATCATTGTGATGCCACAGAAATTGGAGATAATTTCTGTGGTCTTCTTGAAAAACGAAGCAGTGAAACATCTGCTGAATATCGGCCTAACTGCAACAGGCTTCTTCCTGAACCACACCAACACTCCAATGAGGTTGTCCTTCAAATTAGGACCTGTAAAAAGAACATTATTTAGAGAGATACCTTTGAACTGTGTGCTTAAATTGAAGAAAACTCTGATTTTTCCTGGCTTCCACAGATGGTAGACTCCAAAGGATGGGAGATACCAAAACTCTTCACCTTTCTTCAATGGTGGAGCTGGTTCTGTGTGATTTTTGTCCAATATCTTCTGCGTGAACATCACAAAGTGCCTCTCAGGTAGGGTTTGTTTTTCAGTGTCTTCTTGAGTGAGACAAACCTAGACATAGCTTGCTCCTGGTTGTTTGGAGGAATAGCTCTTGGACTGCACAGTGGTAGAGAAGCTGTCCAATTATTGGAATTGTCCTTAACAAATCCATTGTCTATCAACTTAGTGAACTCCTTGTCTCCAATAGAGGAGCTACCTTATTGTCATCACAGGTAGTCTTAAAGATTGTGTCACCAAGGTCATTGTGAGGTATGGTTTTATAACAGATGTCTTCCTTTGTGTTGCAGTGCAACGTTCAGTATGGATCAGGCTCATGACTCATGTGGTAGTGACAAGTACTTCATTTTGCATGGGAAACATGTCTTGTCTAAGCAGACATCACCAATTACTACCCAGCCCAAATACAATCTCTGAGTATAAGGAGCATCATTACGTCCATTGCACTGTTGCTGCACTTTGTAAACTCTTGTGGATGTCTCTGCCCAAAAGGATTAAGATTTTGGCACTCTCATCTAGAGATGGAATGCAATTGGCTATGCATTTGAGATGGGATTGGTGATGTGCAGATTCTGGAGTGGGAATCTCTTCCCTGTTGTCTGGCAGTTGACCATGTTCAGTAAGTGGAAACTGTGTGTTCCCATAGATAGGCGCTATCATAAAAACATACACTGTTCTTCCTGAAGTCCTCACTTGCCTGGCACATGTTCGCCAGGTACAAGAATGGGATTCACCTTTAATGTGGAAGAAGTCAAAGAATTCTGGGCTTGCTAGAGATTGGTTGCTTTGGTCATCTACAATAGCATACATTTTTGTTACCTTTTCTGGTTGTCCTGCAGGAAAAACCTTGACAAGACATATCTTACAAGATTTGCCACAAAGTCCATCTCCACATACCTCAGTGGACTTGGAGAACACAGGAGTAGTCTGCTGCTTGGCATTCTCCCCACCGTGACTTAGTGTGGGTTTAGAGCCACTAGTGGGTCAAAGCACCTGTTTGGATGAACCCAGGTGGTATGCTGTCATGTGCTTGTCACTGAAGTGTTCAGAAGATGCACAGCACCTATATCAGATATTATGGCCTTTCAGGAAAGCCTTATGTTCTTCAAAGGGTTTCTCCTTGAATGCGCAAAACTTCCTTAAAGGATGTGGCTTGTTGTGAAAGGGACACAGGAGGTTGGGATTACCAAATCTCTCTTCATTGCAGGCAGTTGATATACCAGGTGAAATTCCAGTTTTCCTGATGCAGACGGTCCTTCTCAGATCCTTGCGCTTGTTGCTTGGGGTTTCACACATTGCAGTTATGGCTGTAGAGTTACTCAACTCTAAAAATGAGAAACTTTGGTCAATGTTTCTCTAACTGATGATCCTTTCACAGCAGAGAATCTTTTTATACTCACAGTTTCCAGCAGAAGGCAGAGGGGCCTGCAAGTTGATCTAACTTGACTTCAGTGTAGGAGATCCTGCAGGTGCTTTTCAGGGCTTAACTTAATTGAGGATTGTAGAAGGGCTTGCAAGGGTAACCAGTTTTTACTATTCTGGCACCAATATCTAATTATGCAAAAGTTTCCCATCCTGAGACCCAGTCTGTGCAGATGGCATATCTCATTGCTGACTGACATAGATGACAGATTGCTTACTTGTCAAAAATGCTGCTTGTTCATTCCAGTGATTCGTTTTAATCCAGTTTAGAAATTCACAGGAAACAACAGGTTCAGGAGGTAACAACTGGTAATTCCTGCAGCCCCAATTAGCCTAGGCTGAAGACACTATAACGCAGGAAGAGAAATCACATGCAGACAGAGAAAGTTTAGTGGACAGTACTAACTAAGAACAGCAGGGGACCAGGAACATACCAAACACAAACAAATGAAAACAGGCTGTAAAGACAGCACACTATGAAAACTGCTAGCTGATCTTATTTAGTGTGATCTGAAGCTCAGTATGTAATCTACTATAAATGCAGGTTTGACCATAGTAATTCCAGGAGCTATCATTATTTTGTTAAATCTCTCAACTTATTTGCTCAAGAATTCTGGAAAAAGCCATAATAATGGAGGGGGGGGGGGCATTTTCTTTTAAATATCGCACAAATTCATTTAAAAGGCAAATACAACAAGTTTTCCATCAACACATATATTTGTGTGCATGCACATATCCTACAACACACTTACACATTGCATTTGAATGTATGCAGAGTATGTATTTTTATCTAAAACTGCTCTCCAAAATTTGTTGAAGTTTTAATATTCAATGTATGCTGGTATGACGTGCAGTATGTGATGTTATAATAAGAACTTTGACCAGTTAGAGAATGTTTAAGGTTTTTCTGTAAGGTTACTGTATGTAAATTATGAACTGAGGCCATGTTGTGAAAAGGAATTCACTGACAGTGCAATTTACAAGTGCTCAACAGCAGTAATTTGTTTATATTGTGACATTTCTCCTTTCATGTGCAACTGATCATGAAGTTGGTACTTTATCCCCCCCCACATACACATACAGACACACTCACGCACGCACGCACACACGCACACAAACACAGACCCCGAAAGCCTGAATTTGCATTTTTAAGTTTTATTGATATTAGTGTTTATTATCTATGTTTGCAGTCTGGGCATTTTTTTTCATTGTTTTTGCTGTTATATAACTAACATTTCAAGTCTGTGTGTTAATACAGGCATTCACACACTCCTTTTCTAATACATTATGTAGTGTGTTTCTTTTGTACTTAACATGGACCATTCAGCCTCTGTTTTATAGACATTAGTGATAAAAGCAAACATTTCCCATTTTTTCTTTAAAATGCCTTTTACTAACCCTACATTATTACTAAATTCCATAGCCATTCTAGAGACACTGTTCAACAAATCCTGCTAAGAGCTGTATTTGAACTTAATAAAACTGGTGGAGATTTAGTGTCCCTGTACTGCACTACATCTTGAATGGCCTAGAAAACAAAATACTCTGCATAATCTCACTGCGTAATCTCACTAGACAAATTATTCTTGCAGCTCCCTTCAAGAAGTCTTATTTTTAAATTTATCACACTGAAAATCTTTGAAATTCTAACTGCCTTTTAACAAAATTAATCTCAATATTCTTAGGATGAAAGCTTATGTAATGCAGAATACATCTGTGTAACAAGGCTTTTTATAAAGTCTTTTGTCAATATTAACAGGGTTCAATGGCCTGTAAATATGTATATACAAAAAACTGAAAAGACAAATATGAAAAATTAAATGATTATCTTTAATCACCAATATAAAAAAATAATTTCTGTCACGTATACCTTTCAACACTAATTCATCACCTTATCTGTCTCTCATTCAATAGAAAAAAAAGGATTTAAAAAGTATGTTATCCAAAATTGTTCAAAAATGAGTATTTGTAGTAAAAAAATAAAATGGATCACCAAATGAAGAACTTTCCTTCTCAAATTTATTAACCAAAACCACATCACAGACTCAGTAAATTTGTCTTAATAGTGGTAGTGATACTGAAAGGGTTTTTCTAAGTCAAGGTTTAGGGTTACATTTATGGTGCTGCTTGGGGAATTTGCAAACCCTAACTCTGCACCTTATCTTGGAAAAATCCATTCCATAAGACTAAGAACAATACACTAGACAAAAGGGCACAGACCACGTACAGAAGCAGACATTCACAACACTAAATCAATCTCCTTACTTAACCTTTACGCTAACCCTAATCCGCAAATTCTTGTACAAACACCAATTATAAAATGAAAGGTTCTCTTATAATCAATAGCCTGTGTAGATGTATGTAGTTTAGCATAGGATTAAATGAAATTTACATCACATCATTTTGTCTAAACAGTGCTGATTGAGAAATATGATAGTTATAGACAGAGAAATTATAATCTATAAACAAAAATATACAGAAATGTTACACACCGGGTTAAAATATAAATGCAGTGATGTTCCCCATTGGCCATAAACTGATTTGCAAAGCTAAAGCTCCTCCAAAATATGTTGAAACCAATGGCCATCAAAGGTAAAGAATTGCACAGTGTCAAAAATAGCATATGTTCTATTTGCTAAAAAAGATCCTCACTTAACATTATTTATCAAAAAATAAATCATTCACCTGTATTATCACATATTCTTCAGGTATCACAGTGTGGAAGATTGCATGGCCAATATAAGTAAATAATTGGAATGTAGTATAACACCTCTTAACTTCAAGAAAATCAAAATCTTCACACATGAAGTAATGGTTTGTAACAGTATGCTGATGTTTTCTACAACTGGGGATAATTCATTACTTTTTGAACAAGATGCACTGATGATGGGTTGAAAAGTTAAGTTCTCTGCATCAAAGTGGAGTATAAACCTTTCCTCACTAAAATGTTTAGGATGGCTATTCTCTTGACAGTATTCATATTTCTTCAGTTATGACCCAGTTTTGTAACAGACAGATCTTTTGCAGTAGCATCAAATTTCTTATAAAAGAAAGAAAACTGGGACATTTGATACCAAAAAATATCATTTAGTTACATGCTCAGCATTTGTTCAACATAACCACAGTCATCTATCATCCTATCAGCCTTCATACAGCATCTGAATACATCACGACTGACATCTTTTAACTCTTTTTGTTCTTCTACTGACAAATTATAAAATCTTTCATTAGGCTTAATGGGGTATGATGTTGGGCTTTCTTAAAATGAAAAATTTTGGTCAACAGGAAAATCTCCTTAGTTCATTTAAAATAACCAGATTAACAACCTCAGATATGATTTATTTAGTTAACATTTGTTTACCAGAAAAGTCTGACTTGGAACGAGCCAATTTTCAGTGGATGCCAGGGGAGAAACACTCCAAATTCATGTCTTTGTAATGTGGGAGGAAACAAGAGCACCGAGAGGAAACCCACATGAATGCAGGCAGGACATACAGACTCCACATAGAATTCACCCCAGCCGAGAATTGAACCAGAGCACCTCTCACTGTGAGGCAACAACACAAACTGCTGCACCATTGCACTGTCCAATTTGTCAACAGATGCCATTTTTACCAGCTTAACTAAAGTAAACCCTCAATTCAAAACTAACATTTTCCTTGAATGCTGGAATACTGTTGTTCATTCTGTCCTCCGGTGTTTTTGTAGTACATTGTTGAATTTCCTGTCCTCCTCCCATACAGTTTCCTGTTCAAGTATCTGTTAAAGTTGTGCCATTTAGTCTTGTTATTTACCTTTTCTTGCATTTAGTATGTGGAACTTCTAAGGTACCTCATTTTAGGTGTATGTTTGACCAAATCAAAAACTTCTGGCAATGTTTCTGTCCTTGGTTTTTAATTTTTTTTCTTAAACATAAATCATTGATTGGTACCCCTGATCTCATGGACATAGATGAACACTTCACTGGGTTTTGGCTACTTTTTGGAGTGATGACCTCACAGATGGATTGCCAGATGGTAATGGCCAATTTAAAACCTTCCTCATCTTCTTATTTCTTCTCATGAAAAATGTCTTTTTTTATCACTACTTTGCTCTTATGGGCATATTCGTCTTCTGGGTAGAGTTGTAGATACTTATCAGAATCATACCAGTTGCGTATTAGTTTTCTAATCTTCCTAGGTTTATGTTTTCCTTTACGGGTCTGTGCATCTACAAATATAGCATTACATTTTTGAGATGTAGTAAAGAGAGGTTTGTTAATAGTCTCAGTTTCATTTTTTAAAGTAATTATGAACTAATCATTCTGGGTCATCATTAAATTAATTATTCTTAGACAAGCTAAGTTGAAAAGATTTACCAGTCATTCATACAGTTCTGTGTCTGTACTCAGTCTACTAGCAAAGTTAGCAAACCTTAAATTACTTGGGAACATGTTGACTGACCAAATAACTTTCAAAATTGAAACAGTCCCATGTTAATTTCTAAAAAAAAAAAATAATGAAACCGTACTTGTTGAAGTTTGGACATTTGTGTGTGGATTCTTGGCATTTTCTAGAAAAAATAAAACAGGAAGAGTGGTCTGACAAAATAAGGTTTTTAACAACTGATGTGAACAAATTTGTTTAGTGTAAATCCACATGATTTAGGCTTGCAATGGTTTTATGAATTCATGGTTGAATTCATTGATTTAAGCAATGTGGAAATTGAAGCAATACATACCTTGATGGAAACTGTTTTGAAAAATAATTTTGTGTACCTTGAAGGACAGTATTTTCAGCAAAAGAAGTGTGTTGTGATGGGTGCAGCTTGTGCCCCCGTGTTGCAATTGGAACTTCATTACATATTTCACATATATGACTCCCCACCATGGGTACTCTATATAAGATTCCTGGATGATGCATTTATTTTGTGGAAGGCCCCCCATGCTAATATAGTTTCATTTATTGATTATATAAATAATTCAACAGCTTTTTTGAAATTCAGTTACTTGGTAGGTATACCTAGATGTGGAAATAATATGGGATTTAAATGAAAGGAAGTTAGTAATATTTACCGTAAACCTACATATTCCAATAGCCTTTTACATTTTTCAAGTAAATACCCAGAACACCATAAAAGGGGCATTGTAAAGGGGTAATTTGTTTGTCTCACTAGATTAGTATCTGAGGATGTAATTTTGGAACAAGAAAGTAGTAAGCTCACTCAGATGTTTCTACCTCGAGGGTACACTTTGGATTTAATACAAGATTTATTTAGGAAAGTTAAGTTAAAAAGGGAGAGGGATAGTTTGGTACCTTTACTTAGAAATGAAAATGAGGGGAGAACAAATGTGTCTAAGAGAGTGGAACATGAATATACAAGCTCCTTTATTACTACATACACCATACATGGTTTTAATATTTTGAAAATCTTGAAAGATAACTGGAGAATTTTCAAATGTTTTGAAAGTATCCATTGTTTGGCAACAAAGACCCCCCCCATATTATCTATAAAAAAAGGGAAGAAGTATCAAACAATACCTTGAAACAGGGGAGTGAAATGTTATTCCATATATACGGAAGGAACATGGTTGTTTTAAATGTGGTATTTGTCCGCAATGTAAATATATATATGAAGCTAGAGAGATGGTGATTATTGATTGTTTAGTAAAATGTGGCTTTAACTGTACTTGTAATTCTTTGGGGGTTGTCTATGTTGTGATATGTCAGTCATGTCTAGTTATGTCAGGAATCTAAATGTCAATGCTCAGATCTGCTCTGAGCTACAACAGAATGGCATTAAATATACTAATCCCAAGGATATTGCCAATATCCTGGCAGATTGATTCAGTGCCAACCTCACCCCCCTCTCACCCCCTAAAGGGCCCATCTCAATACCAAAAGATTGCCAAATTCCAGTAATCATGGCCACACAGGTAAAATACACACTCTCCAAAGCTAAGAATACAACATCCATGGGACCAGGCGATATCCCAGGCTGTGTACTACATGAACTACAAAATGAACTGGCATCTCACCTAAGTGTCATGTTTAATCATAGCCTCACCTCAGGCTTTGTGCCCAGTGAGTGGCACACAGCTACAGTTATCCCACTCCACAAGGGGGGGTCCATCTTGGATCACAGGAACTATCATCCCATCAGTCTGATGAGCCTGTTCTGCAAAGCCATAGAATGCATTATCCTGGAACTTATAAACAAAGACAGTGGCAACCTTCAAACACTGGACCCCACCCAGGTTGGTTTCATAAAGGGCTGATCTTGTCTCCTCAACCTGATTGACTTCTTTGAATCAGTCTCCAGATTCATGGACGAGGATAAGGCGGTCCACACAGTCTATCTGGACCTCGCCAAGGACTTCGATACCCTCCCCCACTCTGGAATCATAGATAAACATACTAAGCTGGGCATTAATCCCTATGTCACTTGATGGGTTGCCAACTAACTTACTGCCAGAATCCACACTGTAAAAGTAGCCGACTGAAAATCCAGCTCCAGACAAGTGACAAACAGAGTACCTCAGTGTTCAGTCCTGGGACCGCTCTTGTTTGGCATCTACTTCTCTGAAGTACAGGCCAGCACTAAGGGACTCTGGCTAAAAAAGTTTGCAAATCACAGCAAAACTGCGAGCCATTACTGATTCCCCAAATGATGTGAATATTCTACAAAAGGGCCTTACAGAAATGGATGCATGGTGCCAGAGCCATGGGCTCAAGCTCAATGCCAAGAAATGTATAGTTATCCCCTTTGGGAAAAACCACATAAGTGGCAGTACACTAAATACTGAAAGTGTGATAAGGGACATAGGGACACAGGTGGCCAGTGGTTTCACCTTCGATAACCACATCGCCACAACAGTCAGGAAATCCTTCTATGTGGCACACCTCATCACTAAGGGCTTTTCATCCCGAAAAAAGGAGATCATTGTCCCACTGTACTCATCCCTCATTAGACACATTATACAGTACAACGTCCCCTTTGGTATGTACCTCACAAGACATCTGCAACAACTGGAAAGGCCATAGAAATACCACACTAAAAAATTACAGGCCTAAAGCAGATGCACTATGCTGACTGTCTAAAAAAACTCCAGCTATACTCTGTCGCATCTCACTTACTCAGAGGCGATCGTTGCTTAACATACAAGGCCATGTCAAACCCAGTGCTGTTGGACATGCTACACTTAAAGAAATCCCAATCCCTTAGAGCCACATGCTCTAGGGATCTATACCTGGTCATCACAATGAACAAAACATGCTGGAGGGATAGGTTTCTGACCCAGAGACTACCCATACTCTGGAACAGACTCCCCATACGTGTCAAGCTGAGTGCCTCTTTGGCCCTCTTCAAAAGGAACCTTGATGATTGGATGGGAGATAGGAAATTTACCCCGGGCATCACGTCAGTCGCCCTGCTAGACAGGGGACCAAGGAAGTAAATATTCTGGGAAGAAATAGCCAGGGAATTTTTATGGCTAGGTTTGTATAGGGCCTAGGGCTGATAGCCTAGTACCAACCTATGAGCCTATGAACCTATGAAATGCATTTTATATGGGGAAAACCCAGAGGTGTTTTAGAGAATGCATTTATGAACACAATTTGGATATTAAGCACAAAAGAGAGCATAGTGCTTTATATAAGCATATTTTAGCTTTCCCCAGACATAATTTCCATTTTTTGATAGATATTGTTAAGAAAGACATTAGGAGGGGGTCCCTGGGAATATCTTATTGAATTATGTGAGCTAAGATGACAAATAAAACTTAATTCTCTGGTGTCACCAGGTGTGAGTGAGAATTGTTCTATTACTAGTGTGTTAAAACATAGGTCCTACATTATTTGAATATACAGGTACATTTTTATAATTAATATTTATATATATTTATTTGATTTTGTTTGGAATTAAGATTATACATTACTTTTTTATTATTTGTCAAATGAAACTACATAGTGGGATTGTGTTATTTGAGGTATTTTTGTGTTTTATTGGTTGGGGTATGTCGTGTGACTGAGAGTTTTTTTTTTTTTTTTTAAACTGTGGGAAATGTATTTGTAATTTGATTCTGATGAAGTCCTGGCAACAAGCAGATGAAAGCGCTAAATTAGTTGCTCGGAATAAAAAGTGGTTCTTTGGACTGAGATCCCTGGTGTTGCTTCCTTTCCAAATTAAATAGGTCCTCCTATTTCTGGAAAGGTTTTTTTAATGTTCAATTTCTTCTAACTAGTTACACTGGCTAATATATGTTACTGCAATACAGGAACTCAGAGATGTACTGAATAAAAAATAAATTACAGATTTAGCTTATGATATAATAGTTAGAATTGTTATAGAACTACAAGTACGGGGGTTGCACATATGTTTAATTTAATACAGAAGCTTTGGAGTTGAAAGATAGAAAGCTAAGCATTTCTTTGTACTACAGAGTTTAACTTCATAGCTTAACTTTTCTTTTTTTTTTATGACATGGATTTTTATTCATTTAATATTATAAGCAGATACCCCATGATATTGTTTGTTTGTTATATGGGGGGGGGGGGGGGGTAACCAATAGCCAGAATTACTATGGCACATTTTTTTGAAAATCTTGCTATCATGCATGTGTTGAATAACTAAGATGGAGGCACAAGATTTCAGGGTGCCTGAAATTTGACTTCTTATATTAATGTTGCAAACTATGGCAGGTGACTTTTTACTATGCTGTAAAGTTCTATATTTAATTATTTCTCTAATGACTGGATGTGCTATTGAGTTATCCTGGAATGCTTGCATTTTTATAAACAAACTGTACAAATGAAAAAAAGGAGGCCTGGGGTAGTAATACGATTTATATTTTTTACTTTAAATTTTTACTCTGTTAGGTGTTTTCCTCTTGTATAGTAAGGGCTAGTCAATGTATAGAACCAGCTACCAGAAATCTTTAATGGAGCAAAACAACATACTTTGCAGGATGTTATCTAGGCATGTTGGAAACCAAGTGTAATATGTCAAGTAATAGGAACCCTTTCTTCCTATTCCCTATTTATATAGTGAAAGCCTACCTAGGGTGGGGAGTTGGTATAATGGTTAAGGTGTTTACCTTATAGACACAAGGTGCAGGGTTTGATTATTACATGGGAAATTTGGCTAGGCTTAAAATGGCCCACAAAAGCCTAGTACTAACCTATAAACCTAGTGAAAATATAGTGGAACAAAGAGGTTAGGATATTTTCATCCTCAAAAGCAATTTGGATCTATGAGAAACAGAAAATGCTCCCTGTGCTACTTATGGACAGAGGCAGCTCCTAAATGCTTTATCCCATCTACAGTATGGTTCCCCTCACTTTAGCTATGGTATGATCCCAGTTATTCTCATTAGATGTAATTTATAATTGACCGTGGAATGGGTATGGCCAAACTAACACCAAATGGGACAGGTTAATTTGAGCAGCAAAAGAGAAACTGGATTAGCTTATAATGGCCTCAAGGACAGCTACACTAGTACTTACCTGTGATCCTAAGACTAAGTCTGACATTAGCTCGTTAACAGCTTCTTAATCCTCTAAGCAGTTTCCTGTGGTCCAGTTGTGCAAAGTTTGATTCCCTCAGCCCCCATTGCCTAAATGTGCGACTCTACAAGTCACTTAACCAGACACCGCTCCTGGACTGGGAAAAGGTCTATCGAGATCACTGCTCTACCCTGGAAAACAAACAGAAATAAATAAAATAAATAAACCTATTAAGATGTGGACAGTATATACCTCTCAAATTCTTAGTGCAGGAAATCTGGGCAAAGCCTAACATATGGGGGGGGGGGGCAAAGGCCCAAAAATAGAAATATATTTTAAATACTACTCTTATAAACTTACAAAGCTGCTAGAACAACAGGATTTGCATTAGCATGCAATTTCTGAAGGATATGAAGTCTGAAATGTATATCACTTAGGGACTTCAAACCTCTGTGATTTTCCAGAAAACTACATATTTTATGAGAAAAAGACCACAAATATGAGTTAAAAACCTGGACATTTTAGAGGTATAGGACAGGACATGAGTGGGATAAATGTAATAGGAATATACAAAAATAAATAGTTTATATGTGGCATACAAAAAAGGTAAGGTAAGGAAGCTTGCAGGGAGAGTTGGAAGATTTGCAAATGACTAAGTGATGTTGGAAGACTAGAGAAAGAACAGAGTAGAGTGGAATGGATGAAATAAAAAGGCTTCTGCAGGATGAAGATGTTGTAGTTTAGAGTGCCAGAAGTGGAACAATTGCATTTTGTTATCAGCTCACAACCACTGAGGGCCATGAGAGCCAGACATAGGCAAAAATTTAAAGAGGAACATTTAAAAATAGAAGACTCCAGGATACACTATAAAAAGGTAGGGGGATATTTTAGAGGTATTTAGAAGATATTATGAGGATTTGTAAAAGATGAAAGGGGGAATGGAATAATCAGAGGATATGAGGAAGATGACTTCTGGGGAGATATGGTACTCTTATACACTGATGAAGAGGGTCTCTCAGCTTTGAAAAGGGAGGTAAAAGATGCAGAAGTAGAGAAGAATTTATGTAAAAAGACAATCAAATTATTGGGAGCAGATGGTATCCCAAATGAGTGGTTATTTGAAAAAAATATCTTATTATTAAGGACTGGAGGCTCATTCTTGTGATTAATATAGGTTGGAGACCTCCTCAAACTCTTCCATTTTCCTACAAATCAGTCTCCATCTTGAATCATGATTATAGTGTATTCATTGTAACAATAGTGAATAGATTTGGAAGGTTACCATGGACAATGCAAAAGGACCAGTGTGGGTTTGTGCAGGGACAGAGGATGGCGGACAATGTAATAACTAATGTAGGAAGCACAGAAGAGATGCAAGAAATGATGCTGTTGTTAATGGATGACAGGAAGGCTTTTGAAAGAGTAAGGTGAGAATGTTTGACTTGGTCAACAATTGGGGATACCCAAAAGATTATCATCAGTTGCTAAGATTTTATGAGAGTAAAAAAGCAAGGATTAAAATCAGTGCTGGCTTACCAGGAAAGTTCCCATTAAAAAAGACAAGAAGAGCCCTATGTTGATCTTGTTTGCTATGTACCTAGAACCCTTAGCAATTAAAAATTGAGCATCAAAAATAAGAGGGTATAATTGGATGGGAGCACAAAGTAAGTAAACATTGTATGCTGATGATATATTGATTACTTTTGTAAATCAGAGGGAAGATATCAAATTATGAGAAACAACTGAAAGGTTCAGCAGGAGACTGGGTTATAAAATAAATACTAATAAAACACAGATTAGGTGTCAGTGTAAACCTGGTGTGTAGTGACAGCATTAACTAGGATAAGGGTATCATAGGGGTGCAAATTAAATAACTTTGTGCTTGTTTAAGAGATACAGTTGTAGAGACATTCAAGATTACTTTTGCCATGCTTTATCATATAAGTCAGATAATGGAGGGAAAGATGATAGCACTCTAACTTTACCAGAGAGTTCAAGTATTGCAACTTATTTTTTTGCCTCAGGTTTTGTACTTGGGTCAAATATTTTGGTGGTTACCAGTGGGAAGAGAGCTGAAGAGAAGATGGTGATTATGCACTATTTATGGGAAAATGATAAACCAAGGGTGGCCTCAGAAGTGGTGATGATGTTTAAGGAAACAGGAGGCCTGACATAAAGACTTATTCACTTTGTTGTTTTGTTGTTTAGCTACACACAAATGAATTGTGTAACAAAATGGAAAAAGAATGGTTAAGAAAGCAGTTGAGGGCATGGCAAGGAGGAAGATACAATTACCTTGTGGTTGAGAAATAAACAAGGAAACTGGGGATCAACATTGTTAGAGATGCTTAGTAAGATATCAAGCGGTTTTATAAAAAATAAGACTTTAGGTGATGGAAGTATGTAGGTTTAGGAATAACAAAGGAGAGTGAGAGGGAGAGAAAGGCAAGCGATTGGGTGGCAATGAATTAAGGATTAAGAAACCCTAGAAAAAAGGACTAAAAATAAGTGATTAATGTCCAGCAATGGTGAAGATTGCACAATTCTCAAAATATGCAACAGAATCAAAGAAATTTCACATTTTTGCTTTTAAGTGCCTATACAATATTTTACATACCTAGGGGAATTGAAAAAATGCCTTCCAACATGGATGAGGACTATTAGGCATGTGAGGGTAAGTAGAGAGGGTTATGGATACATATATATTTGGGACTGTGAGAGCATGGAAGGTTTTAAAAAGTATTTGCAGGATTTAGTACATCAAGTGGCACAGTGGCATATGGAAAAAAATGTAAACCAGCTTAAATGTAAACCCATATGTCACAAGATGGGTTGCAAACTGGCTTAAGGACAGAACCCACAGGGTTAGAGTTGCTGGCGCTGTGTCAGACTCCAAGCCAGTCACAAGTGGTGTCCCACAGGGCTCGGTCCTTGGCCCCCTATTGTTTGGCATCTACTTCTCAGAAGTACAGGCCAACATAGGAGGACTTTGGCTGACAAAGTTTGCAGACGACTGCAAACTGGGCGCCATAGTGGAAAGTGCATCAGACACGGATATCCTTCAGAAGGGACTCACGGAAACAGATAGCTGGTGCCAGAGCCATGGCCTGAAGTTAAACGCCAAAAATGTATAGTCATACCCTTCGGGAAAAACAAGGTAACCCCAAGCTACCATATAGGTGGCAATCCACTAAGCACAGAAGAGGTTATCAGGGACCTGGGGACCCAGGTTGACAGTGGCCTTTCTTTTGACACTCACATTGCTAAAGTGATTAGAAAGACCTTCTACATTGCCCACCTGATCATGAAGGGATTCACATCCAGATCTAGTGAGGTTATTGTTCCCCTGTACTCTTCACTTATCAGACCAATGATCGAGTACAATGCCCTATTCGGGATGTATCTCACCCGACATCTGCAGCAATTGGAGAGACCCCAAAAGTTCCTCACCAAAAGGATAAAGGGACTCCAAAATCTGTCATATGCTGCCAGATTGAAGAAACTCCAGCTCTATTCAGTCGCATACCGTCTGCTCAGAGGTGACATGTGCCTGACATACAAGGCCATGTCCAACCCGGAATTAATGGACATGCTCCACCTCAAAAAATCCAAATCCACCAAAACCACCAGAGCAAGTGACTTAAACCTTAGCACGGATATAAATAGGACGTGCTGGAGGGATAGATTTATCACTCAGAGACTCCTATGCTGTGGAATAAAATCCCGGTCCATGTGAGGCAGAGCACATCGCTGACTCTGTTCAAGAGAAATCTAGACCTGTGGATGGGAGATCGTAGGTTTACCCCGGGAATCATCTCTGTGTCACTGCTGGACAGAGGCACAACAAACTAATGGGCACAGTATTTTTTCATATAAGGGGTGGCGTAAGCCACAAAAATTTGGGCTAGGCTTATAAATGCCTTAGGGCAGATAGCCTAGTATAAACCTATGAACCTATGAACCTATGAAAGTACAACGAGGGCTTAATTCCTGGACTGTCGTGAGAAACAGAGATTGTAGGATTTATCTTATTAGCAAAGAAATTGACAGCGAGAAAATGTTAGGACAGAGATCCACCAAGGAAATATGAGGTTAGTAATAACTGTCACTACAAGAAGAAATGACTGGCAAGACCAGAAGTGGGGTGGCACATGTTAAGAAATGGACAAAAGGGTGTAAGTATATAGATGAAGAAGCAAAATGATAGGGAAGACAGATGTAACAGAAGAAACACTAACAATGGAGAACATGGTCAAGCTGGAAGAATCTCTCTCACTTTCCTTCTTGAAAAGGAATTCCTTAATAGGGTACATCACATTCAAATAGGATAGAAAGAAAACCAGAGTGAAGAGACACAAAAGAGCAGTAGTTATAGAGGCTTTCCTCCCTAAAAATGAATGCTAAGAAACCTGTTTAGTCTGAATTTATCACCAAGAGCTGGCCTTACACATCTAAGAGATATTTTTTTTAGCATACAGTTATTGAAAAAGTCATGGAATATGGTTGAAGATGTTAATTTTGATGATGGTCTTGAGTGTTATACATCTATATCTATCTATATATATATATATATATATATATATATATATATATACACATTTTTAAGTGGACATATAATAAATGCATGTTAATATGTAGAGTTCATTAGCTGATTTAGTTTTGAGTGCACTGCGTGCATTTTAAATGGACAGGCATTGGCTGGTCAATGCATTTTTTTATTTCTACATTATATACCTGATATAAAATTATTATATGTCAGTCAGGGCAAGCTTTAGCAAATGTGGTGGGCCCAGTCTGCATTACTTTTCGTAGGCTTCGAACCACACCCTTCTCATCACCCAGTGCCACCTCCTCACCATATGCCACACCCCTCTCCCATGCCCCACAAGAAAGCAATATTTATAAGGAACAGATCACAAATGCAAGGCAAAAATCAGGCTCAGTTGACAGTTATGTTCTCTGAAAGTGCACGTGCGCACACACACACACACACACACACACACACACACACACACACACACACACACACACACACCATTTACAGCCATGAGTGTGTATACTTCATATGTCTGTTTGATATAAATAAATCTCCATTCACAGATATCAAAACTAGTTTATACAACCAATTGTAATCCCCTCTGCCCTCCCTACTACTCAACTCTAGAATAACAGACAGACTCAAAACCAGGAACAAAGTTTAAATATTGCTTTGATATATTTAATAAGTTCCTAGAATGACAAGCTTCGACTTAGAAAGCTTTCTTTCTGAAGGATATGAAGTTTGATGCAGTTCATTATTTAGTCACTGCAACTCACAGCAGGCTGTCAGAAAAACCACAAATTGTATCAGGAAAACATCAAAAAATATGAGGCAAAATCTGGGACAGTTGACAGGTATCCCCCACAAACACAAACAAATGTGACCATCACTTACAGCCACTTGTGAGTGTGTATACTTCAGATGTCTGCCTGAGACCAAATGAATTGATAAATACATAAATAATAGCAAAGAAATGCCTCACAGTTTGCTACTGTCAAAACCATCTTGTGCAAACATCATGCTCCCTTTGACAGACATTAAAGTTTCAGACTGAAAATCCTTCAGAAAAAAACATGGCAATACAAAATCTGTTATTCTAGCAAGTTTCTAAGTATATAATAAAGTCTCTGTCTGATTTTGGGCATTTGTCCTCCCACTCTTTTTATCTTTATACAGAATTCTTGCACAAAGGGTTTGAGAGGTATGTAGAAAATTCATGTGGAGACACAACAGGTATAATGTACAACCAAAATTCATATAGGAGTATTCTCGTGTTCCAGTTTTTAGCATACATTGCCATAACTTTCTTTTTATTTTTAATCCATGGCATTCTTCTTAAACTGTGGACATTGAAAATAGGTAAATGGGTGCTTGCAGAGTAGGTGCATCTAGACATCTTCTTTACATAAAAATTTGTACATCAAATAATATGTTAAGTATGTGTACTTAGAACAGGATCTGTCCACCCCCCAGTTTACAATACTTGCCATATAACCATTCGTAATACAAACACAGTAATAAAACTGTAGCTGAATTTGTTGCTGTAAAATATGAAAATTATTATCACTGACAATTGTTTACTGGAAAAGTCTGACTGGGGACAGATGTCTTTTTTCACTGAAGGCCAGGGGAAAAAGCTTCAAGGTAACAATTTAAAACAATATTTACAATAACACATTTTATAATGCAGTTTTAGTGAATACATAGCATAGCCATCAGTATAATAACATTTGCATTGATGTTCACAAATATTAATATACAAGCATTGTTTATAATTTACAGATAAAAGAGTGGTGTATAATATAGTTAAGAGTAATTTAAGAACTACATTAGACTGAATTATTAGGAGGGATAAGCAAGTTTAAGTTTTTATAGAGGTTAAGTTTTTATAGAGGAAGTAGTAATGAATATTAACTTGGTTGTGCTAATTAGAAGTAGGTACAGTAGTTTAAGTACTATAATAAAGTAAAGTATTAGATTGAGATAAGGTATAAGAAGGTGAATGAGGGATGTTAGGAGAAGCTATGCCCCAGCTGAGGAACAGGGTCAAAGCCAGGAGGCAGAGAGGAAGTCTTTTAGTAATAGCTTGAAAAAATGAAGGTGTGAGATAGACCAGATTGATATGGGGATTTTATTCCAAGTTCTAGCGACATTATTGGGATACATAATGACCCCAGCAGCCTGTTGTGGTTTGTAGATCTTAAGTAGTTGTTTATCATTTGTTGGGTTTTCTTGATGCTGTTTGTTATGCTAAGTTGTTTTGTATGTGAGGTAACTTGAATCATGGTATTATTTAAGGACGAAATGTTAAAAGTTTTTTTTTTCATAGAAATGGGATTTTGGAAAAAAGAGAAGTATTTTTTGGGGGGGAAGCTTAGTAATAGGTGAATATGCTGTAACCAACTTTCAACATAGTTAAAGGCCTCTTGAAAAATTCTCTGAGGATGAATGTGGTTATTTGAAGTCTGTATTAGGGAGAGAGCTTGCTGAGTGGATTTATGTAGATTGTTTGTGAACACATTGATGAGTAGAGGGCTGAGAATGGATCACTCTGGCATGCCAGTATTGACAGGGAAGAAGGAAGGGAGAAAAAGTGAAGAGGCATTTAACCAACTGGTATGACTCAGTTAGTCATTAAATCATAGTAGTGTGGATTGTAATAGCCCTAGGTAAGACAAATAGCTGACAAAGGAGTTTTTGGTGAGAAACTAAACCAAAAAGCTTTAGAGATATCAAGGAATACAGAGGAAATGAATTTGCCTTTTTCAATGGCTTTATTAATAGCATCTGTGAATGTTAATAAGGCCGTGGCAGTGCTATAGGCAGATCTAAAACCATGGTGTATGGGGAGTTAGAAGCTTTCCCTGAAGGATGTGTTGAAGTAGTTGTTTATAAATGCACTTACAGGTTCACAGATTAATATTAGGCTAACTGCTCTTGTGGGCCATTTTAAGCCTAGCCAATTACCACATGTGACAATTAAACCCTGTACCTTCCCCAGAAGTTTTGACAAAGGGGATAATATGGCAATAGGTCTGAAATTGGTTATATCAGATGAAGTTCCTCTTTTATGAAGCGCAATGATGAAGGAATTCTTTCACATTGAGAAGGAATGTATTATTACTTGATAGATCTGTTAGTTAGCAGACACAGGATAGACTGCGGAACTGGCAGCAAGCTTCAGGTATTCTGTTGGGAAATAACCTGCATAAGGAGAACAGGGTTTAAGCAGCAGTAGTAGTGATCTGATGTAGGAGATCTAGAAGGGTTTTAGGGTAAGCAGTAGTAGTAGTAGTAGTGATCTGATGTAGGAGATCTAGAAGGGTTTTAGGGTAAGCAGTAGTAGTAGTAGTAGTGATCTGATGTAGGAGATCTAGAAGGGTTTTAGGGTAAGCAGTAGTAGTAGTAGTAGTAGTGATCTGATGTAGGAGATCTAGAAGGGTTTTAGGGTAAGCAGTAGTAGTAGTAGTAGTGATCTGATGTAGGAGATCTAGAAGGGTTTTAGGGTAAGCAGTAGTAGTAGTAGTAGTGATCTGATGTAGGAGATCTAGAAGGGTTTTAGGGTAAGCAGTAGTAGTAGTAGTAGTGATCTGATGTAGGAGATCTAGAAGGGTTTTAGGGTAAGCAGTAGTAGTAGTAGTAGTGATCTGATGTAGGAGATCTAGAAGGGTTTTAGGGTAAGCAGTAGTAGTAGTGATCTGATGTAGGAGATCTAGAAGGGTTTTAGGGTAAGCAGTAGTAGTAGTAGTAGTGATCTGATGTAGGAGATCTAGAAGGGTTTTAGGGTAAGCAGTAGTAGTAGTAGTAGTGATCTGATGTAGGAGATCTAGAAGGGTTTTAGGGTAAGCAGTAGTAGTAGTAGTAGTGATCTGATGTAGGAGATCTAGAAGGGTTTTAGGGTAAGCAGTAGTAGTAGTAGTAGTGATCTGATGTAGGAGATCTAGAAGGGTTTTAGGGTAAGCAGTAGTAGTAGTAGTAGTGATCTGATGTAGGAGATCTAGAAGGGTTTTAGGGTAAGCAGTAGTAGTAGTAGTAGTGATCTGATGTAGGAGATCTAGAAGGGTTTTAGGGTAAGCAGTAGTAGTAGTAGTAGTGATCTGATGTAGGAGATCTAGAAGGGTTTTAGGGTAAGCAGTAGTAGTAGTAGTAGTGATCTGATGTAGGAGATCTAGAAGGGTTTTAGGGTAAGCAGTAGTAGTAGTAGTAGTGATCTGATGTAGGAGATCTAGAAGGGTTTTAGGGTAAATTAGGAGGTCTTTTCTGATTACCTCCTATAATAGAAGACCAGAATTTTCTAGAGTTGGAACACTGATTTAGTAAGGGCTTATTACTGCAGCAGATTTTCTTGTCTTTAAATTATTGCAGGTTTTGTACCGCTCTATGGTTTACCAGTATTTTTAAGCCCTCTCTGTCATGTATTAGGTGCCTGCTATGAGTGGATAACCAAGGAGTATGATTATTTTTTACTAGTTTTGTTCTAGTTAGAGTCAGATTGTTGAGGGTTTTCTGAAAAAGTGTGTTACATTTGTGTACCGTTTTGTGGAGTGGAATATTTTGCAGGACAGACCAGTTAAAATAGCTTGCGATTCTAATAAATGTATCAGGGTAAAAATTACTGAGGTTATGTGAAGTTCTAAGTGAGTGATGTTGATATGATGGGTATAGAGTCTGTTTACATATCTAGGGAGGTGGTCACTGAATAAATCAGAGAAGGTGCTGCTGGAAATACACTTAGTGTTATTGATACCAATATCCAGTCAAGAAATGAGCCATAGGTTTTGGGATAGTTATAACATGTGGGGGTGAAAAGAGTCGAGTCAAACTACATAGAATAAGGCTAGTCAATGGGTATTATGTGGAGATAATCAAAATTAATGTTACATAAGATTATCTTTTCATTAGAAATTGTGTAGGATATCCATTTTAGGATTTTCCAAGGTTGTAGCATTATTGCCTGGGGAAATATTGAGTACTAGAATGTTTAGTTGTTTATGGTTTACTTTAAAATGGGAGAGGAGTTTGGTATTATGGGATTTGGGAATAGGTCTATTATAAGGTATGATATCATGATAGGCAGGGCACAGTAAAGCTACTCCTCCATTTTTTATATAACCAGGGTGTGAAATTTCAAATTCAGGAATATGGGGTTTTAGCCATGCTTCAGTTATGGCAAGAATATCTAGTTTATTTTTGAGGTAGGCAGGTTGAGTTTTGATGATTTTGGTGATGGTGATGGTGGTGGTGTGATCCATGTTTTTAAAGAAGACTGGTGTGGTCTATGTTTTGGAAGAAGATTGTGGTGGGCTAAACAGGAAAGGGTTGTTTGGCTTGGGATGAGATTTGGAGGCTGTGGAGGATTCAGGATGGGAGGAAAGGCTGAGGTCATGGTGAATATCTCTACAGAGTGGTGAGACAGAGAAAGATGGATAAGTTTGCTAAGGTTATTTTGGTTTACTTTGAGTTAATTTTTTGTTTTGTGGTAAGTGTGAGGGTTTAGTAATTTAAATCTGAAGTAAAGATTGGGTGAGTTGTCAAACATATCGGAAGTGATTAAAGGTGAAGTGGAGTGACGTGAACAGTTAGAGGAGAAGCAGATAATGGGATAAGTGTGTGTAGGATTGAGTGATGTGTGGTAATTTGTAAGGTAATAATACAGGAAGAGTAAGGATGCAGTAATATTTAAGAGGAGCATGGTATGTAGGTTCACGGTCAATGAGAGAGGACAATAAAACTATAATAAATACAGGAGGGGTAGGCATAGATAGATGAGTGGGGTGTATAGAGTAAGTTGTGATCACTAGGGTCAGGTAATAATTTTAAGGTAGGAAAAAAAGTTGGATTGCTTAAATGCAGCCTGATGATTTAGGAGTTGTGTGTATTATTATGACAATGGTATGTCTGTTTATGTGTATGCCTTTAAGAAGATGGGATATCATTGGAATTCTAGTTGGAGAATAGGACTTATAATGTATTGCCATGTAGCTGTGGAACTGGGGTGGGAGGGAAGCATAAGACGAAGCAGCCCCAACACCTGTAGGAGGAGTCAATCAGTTATACTTTCAGTGGATCAATGTAATGTAATAGGAAGTGTAGTCTTAACACATGCTTTGGAAGATACGCTACTTCATCAGACTGCAGTTACAGTAGAGCTGTTTTGAAGGACTTAAGTACTGCAAAATACTATGAATCTACAGGTAAGATATCCTCTAACAGCTACAGTTTCACAGCAAACAAGCTGAGTGCAGAAAAGTTTGCAAAGAGGCGGGAAACAAACTAAATTTGGCTGAGAGAGCATCAGAAAGTGTACTCAATTGCCTGAAGGAGAAAAAGGCTAGCCAGTCATGTAATAAATATTGTTTAAGATTTTAAGCAGGGGTTCTGTGATAGTAGTGAGAGCACAGTGTCCTGTTATAGACAATGGAGAACAACAAGTAGAAGAGGAATCCACTATAAGCCTTAAGTGAAAAATCCAGTGGCCCTAAACAACATCATAATGGTACTTTCTGAGATTCCTACAGAAGGTGTACCTGTGTGACTGAGCTAAGAGCTCAGGATGTGTGAGCAATATTCAAGCTGCTTTTTTTATTTTGTTAGCAGAAAGGATGGTGTTTCAAAGAGAAAGTCTTGTATTTAGCCAAAGAAATGGAAAAGATGGTAATATTACACATGGGGAACATAGGATAATTACACCTAAACAAACTTTATCTTACTACAACCATTTCTCTAATTTGTGCATAGGCATTTCAAATCTGTCCCTTACTTGTAACTTTATGGGGGCATTCTTATCATAAGCATTTGATTATTACATGCAACCAGCACTAGTGAAACATTTCATCTGCAGCTTTGGGTCTCATAATTAAACATACTGAACCAAAAGAAAAAATCTTGACTGTATAGAAATAGACATAGCAGCTATGACACCTAAAGGACCAAGACAGACTGGAATAAACTTCAGGATGCTGAAATTATTAGAATTCCATGAATTTTCTGCATCTTGCAGGAATGGATTTATGCCTTAGTGTGCAGATGCATTTTGTACATAGAAGTAAGCTGGTTAAATCACGTCTGTAAATAAACTGTGTGCAAACTCAGCAAAACAGCTTACCAAATAATTCATTGGAAAATTGAGCCTCTCTTTGAGAGCAAAATTTCAAGAGATTCTTTAATATAAGACTCTGCATACTTGAGACTATGAGGTCCTTTCTGCAGAAAGAATAAAAACACTGCATCTTTTTGGTGATGATTTCAGTATCTGAGATATAAACACGCTCTTTGAAAATACAGCAACTAAACAAGCATTCTGGAAATAAAGCCAAATCTGTCCAGCCCTGACTAATGAACACTGATTTCTGAAATGTCGTATACCTAAAGTGACTAAAGTAATGTGGAAGCATAGTAAATGATCCGAGAAAGGCTCCAGTTTCTCAAAATTCTGAATGTGTGACCTTTAAAAATAAAAAAAGCCTCTTTGCAACAAGCTTAGGCAATGACAGTTCACATTTCAAAATAATGACTGTAAGATGCCATTACTTCCTAAACTACTAGAAAGTAAAAAAAACTGGCATGTTGGGGCAAAAAGGCTGTTTAACTCGAAAGTCGATTTTCCACTATATTTTGTTGTGATATTGAGGGAAGTCTGCTGTGAATTTAGCCTGGAAAGTACCTACTAGCTTTCGAGGAAAAATATAGCAACCTTAAATTTGAATTTTCACCTTGAAATGTTGAGCATAAAAAAAAAAAAAAAAAAAAAACCACAGGATATTTTATCAGCAAAGAGTACTAGGTGATCTAAATATGTTTGAATTTATCCCGACTAATGAATTCATTAAATAAGTGCATACCATTTATCTGTATAAAATCAAAATTCACCATAAAACTCTCCACACCTGTGTGACGTATAGCTACAGAAGATAAGAAACTGTTCCAGAAGCTATTTCACTGAAACTCTGTACCCTGCAGAAAGAAGAGTCTATAAAACCATTGACACAAACACCTTGTGTCATGCAGAGATTGTCTCTTGACTTGTTTGTTCCTCTTTCTTCCTCTGTGTTTCCTTAGATTTGGCTAGTTATGTTTTTCTTTTTATCTTAAAAAAAATAGGGGAGAGAGACAGAGAAGACAGCATTGACAGACACCATGCAAATTGCAAGCAAGTGCCAGTAACCATGTCTTACTTTAACCCAGTTTCTCTACTCTTGGATGGCATACTTGAAGTCACTGCTTTCTTTGGTCATTGGCTATTTCGGCAGCTAATTATAAACCATGCAGTATCACTCCAACAAAACAAAATTGCTATTAATGCAGCCTTACAGAAACGATGACAAGAGGAGGCAAAAAAGTAATTTGTGAAAGAGGATGAATGAAGACTACAAATTGCCATGTTCTGCCAAGCGCCAAAAGTGCTACAGTTAACCCGTTGAAATGTAAGGCTTTCCACAGCAGAAGAATCCTACTTCAATCTTTTGACCTATGACCAGTCCTGATGTCAATAAAAAGTTGTATCTTAGTAATAAAAAATATACTTCATTGTGATTCTTTCAACATGGCAACTGGATTTCCACACTGTATATAATTCATGTATATATTGTGTCTGTCAGTCACTCTCTGTATTATACCATGCATTTATTGTGTTTATCCCAGGCTGAAAATGAAATAGGTCCAATGGGATCAGTGCTCTACCCGAGGTAGATTCAAAATAACTTAAAATAAAAAATGCACCAAAACTGTTGAAATCTCATCAAAAGGCCTCGTCCCCATATTTCCCCACATTATAATGCCTTGTATGAAGCAGTCATTGGTCAGCACCAGGCTAGAGGTTTAGGCAAGAAAAGAAAACCTCATTCATAATATAATTCCATCAGCAGTTTGCAGGATAGAAAGAGTTGTCTAATATTCCATGCAGAATGTGCACAAGTGCACTTCTTGTGGGTGGGCTACATCATCAAAGCTGTATATAACCATAAATTCCATTGTGTACCCCTCAAACAGAAACAACACCAGAACCCTCAAGATCCAGCAGATGTCACCATTGCCACGACACAGATGGATTCCTTTCACTGCAGGGAGCATTCAATCTATTCTGCCATTTTCAGTTGCGGGATGGGTATACAAAATAAGGACCCTTCATTTGTTTCTTTTTTTTTTATACTTCCCAAATGTTTGTAATGGTCCTAAACTATTTGATGGCTACAGCTGTAGAAAAAAATAATGTTCATGGAGTTCTGTTTAGGCATAGATTTGTGGGGGGATGGAAATATGGAAGGTTTGAGCGCAGAAGACACTTGCATTTATTCAGTTATATTGAACAAGGAGTAGAACTTGAAGGCCTTATGTGCCTCTTCCTCTTGGAATTGTGAACAACTTCTGTCTCCCAAGGACTATCCTGATATTGGATTTAATCTCTCCCCTTAGTGATGGTCTCTGTGTAGGTTTTTGCTTCTGATGGTAGGATAAACTTTGTTTGTTGTCTGACGGCACTCAAAAAAGAGCTGAATCTTTGAGCTCCACTACAGTTCTTTCAGAATACAAGATCCCTTCCACAAATCACTTGCTTTGCTGGAACAGCATGTTACTATTGTCTGCTGCAGTTCTGCTTAGTGTACTGACCACCACCAGAGCTGGACATGGGTACCTTGGCTGCCTCCAAATTGCCTCCCCATAACTATAGTCCAAGAAGTAGAAAATAAAATGTGTTTTCCAATCTCATTAATTGGGATGCTAATTTCAACTACAGGGAAGTGGGCATCCCACTGCTAGTAATTTCACTATCACAGCTTGAACAAACTTGGGTTTTATCCCCTCATCCCTTCCAATAAGCCAATGCCACATAATTTTTTCCATCTGCTCCGATTTCCCAGACACTATTTTGGTTTCTTCACTCATAGACTAAGCATGCTATTCCATTAGTTGGGCTGCATACTTTGCCGTGATCAGACATTGTTTTTTTGATTTTAGCAACATGCATCAACACTCTTTAGACTTGCTGTTCAGTGCATCTTTCTGTTTGCCCACATTTTATTTCAGTGAGATAATCTCTTCCACAATTACAATGTCATCACATAGAGCGGTGGCCAAGGTATCCATCTGATTCTGGGTGTTCTGTCTTGAATCTGCCATGCCTGACCTTGAAGTGATATTTTAAGCACACAAGAATGTCTGTAAAGATCACACAGCACAGCAAAAAGTGAATCTATCAATAAATACAGAGAGAGAGATAACTAAAACAACTTCAATGAGCTGTTATCTCAGTCTCTTTATAAATGCAGCAAAGTCCTTTGGAGTAGTGGAGCACATAAAATGCAAACAAAGACAAAAAAAAGTAAATAGTTTGATATTTTTCCACATTTCTTTGGAGTGATATTGGGATGTCCCTGCAAATGCTCAGCTGTGCCAATTGAGATTATTAGATCTGGGCCAGTCAGTAAATAGTTAAAGAAGAAAAATGCTCCTGTATTCAATATCTTTTGCTGCAAATGAAAAAAAGATATTTTTCTGCTCATGTTAACCTTTATGTCTTTCTCTACGAAATACACATGGCTTTCAATGTGAATTCTGAGGAAGTTTTTTTTTTTTTTTTTTTTAAGGAAGGGGCATGAGGATACTCTTTAATTAGCACAGCAATAATATATCCAGATTGCACTAAGGGGTAAGTTTACAAAATGAAAGGCAAAGAAAGGTATCATGACTCATTGTTGAGGAAACAATTCAGAATGTCATTGGTTTTGACTGTGTACCTTTGGTAGCTTCACAGTTGGATTGCTGGTATCAATAGCTCCTTAAAAAGTAATGTGTAGTGATATATGCTGTTAAAGGCTCTGCGTATATTTATTAAAATATCTTTTGTCAAATGACCTTTTACATAAGTGCGTAAATTTTATCAGTCACTGTGTCTACCATGAGGGGGTTGTATTCATTGTTGAAAACATGATCTAAGTGAATTAGTAACTTATATTTAGATTCAATTCATAACTGAAGGACAGAAAATCAGTAAGTAAAATGCCTTGAATGGACCTATTGAAAAGAGTTAACAGTTATTTCAACAGAAAATAGTTGAATCAAAAACATGTTTTAGACTATGATTTAGCAGCTGAAATTGATAGTCTACAAAGCTCAAGGACAGGGGGTATGTTATGGCTACAGAGGACTCCTGCTTAAATAAGAAATGAGAGAAAAACACAGTCTGTGACTGTGTCATTATTAAACATATTGTTAACGACCTTGGTTTGCTACATCTTTGGTGGCCTAATATTTAATAATTAAACTTCTAGTGAAATTTTGAATTCATTTAAATGCTATAGAAGAGTTATTAACATAATCTTTTCCAGTTTGTATGATGAAAGTGACAAGGACACGGTCTTCCATTTCAGAACTTGTTTTTGTGATATACAGAATATGCTGAATAATTGGCCTAAGTTCTCTGTTTGCTTTTAGTACTAGAGTATGAAAACCATTTGCTTGTATTTGATCTTATTTCTGAAGCATGTCCAGTTTTAAGTTTTGCATATTGCATACACAAAGATACTGGAACACTGACATGATGCAATACACATTGCTGGACGAAAATAGGTTTTGTAATTACTCTAGCTTTCGGACTGGAAGGAGTCCTTCACTGGGAATCAGGTTACTGGTGTTAAATACAGTTCTTAAATATCCACTTGAGCCAAGAAAGGGAAGTACATTATTTATTTATTTCTTACTGGATAAAAAATAGAGACACTTGTAAAATGCCAGTGTTAATAGTGGGGGAATACAGCTTGGATACATAGTAAGTACACCCCAGACACAGATTGTCTCTGTATCTGCGATTATAAGCCTGAAACTTTAGAAGGTCAAGTCATGTCCTGCCAAAAGACTCAAAGTTTTGCATATTGCATTAAAGGCTGTGTCCATTTGGCACAGAAGACTACAGCTCAACAGACAGCCCTGACACTTAATGAGAAAATAAATCACAATGGAAAAGATGTGTAGGGAGATTTGTTAACTCCAGGGAAGAAAAGAGGAATTTAATTTGTTAGGCTGCCTAAAGAAGCAATCTCTATGAGGCAGATGTTTAGGTTAACAGAAAATGTGAATTTGCAGTTGTGGCCAGTTCGTGGTGAACTTGTATGTAATGTGAAAGGCAGGGGACTATGAAGAGAATATGATAATTCGTTACAATAAATGGATGCTGTGTGCAATTAGAATGTTATAAAGCCTGTAGTTTAGGTAACCGGGTATTAGTGTGACAACTGTATTTTTTGGCTGACTTGTCTTCATCCAGACATCTTTTATAGACGCTTCCAAGTTTCAACTGTGTTTTTGCTAATGAATTAGTTCTATAACTTGCAGCAGATTTACAACTTGTTTGTTTGTCTGACAATCCTACTGCAGTTCTTTTTATAAGTACTGCTTTTACTGTGAGTCAGTAAGGATTCTCCAACACACTGACAAATTATGTCTCCTGTACATGGATTCATTCTCTTTATGAATCCTGAAGTTAGGAGTGGTCCCTACCGGACCCATGAGATACTCCTATAATAGACTGGTAGCTGGACATTAGTCAAAGTAAACTTTATTGTCATTTACAACTACACACATGCAGCCTAAATGAAATTGCATGCATCAGCTCAATTCTTGTGATTACAAAGGAAAGTGAAACAACACATACAAGAAGAGGAATAAACATAACTAAAAAATACAATACTAATTGTAATAATACAATACTAATTGTAACATTATACAATGTTGCTACCAGGTTTCACAAATGTAATAGCATGAGAATCATTCAAGCAGCTGTACACTGCAGCCATTTCCTTCAGTGTGATGTTAATGTTGTGATGTACCAAGCGCAAACCTTTTGATAAGCATCCAAAAATGGATGCGGTATGGAACTTTTTGCCACAGCTACTACAGAAATAGTCTGCCAGGTTAATAATAACTGTATGTGGCTACTTTTGAAGCCATGTCATATTTGTATGAGCTTTTAGCTTATGTGGATACCTGGGGAATTGCTGATGAACATCTGAATATTTATCCATTGGACTTAGAATATTTATAGGACAACAGTATTTTGACATTTTATATGACACTTCCTTAAAGAGGGGAATAGCTTTGGCTTGACCTGATTGTGATAGTTCAAGGTCTATCCTTTCCCTCAGTGAAACAAAAAGATAAATAAATTAAAAAAAAATGGTTTAATGATGCAGGGTTGTCTGTTCTGAATTTTTAAATTTGGGATACAGTGTTGGACAGATACAGAAAGAGCATGTGTATCTGCAGAAAGAGCATGTGTATCTGCCTCTCCCATACTTATCTGAAGCAGAGTGGATGTTTATTCCACCAGAGCACACTTTCTGGCACTCTACAATCCTCAGTGAGTACAGACAGCTACAACATAATTGGACAGAGAGTGCCAGTTTTTTTTTTTATTTTGTTCAAGATATGCAAGTCAGGGAGGATAAAAATTGTAACTGGCCTCATTTTAAGTGACTCAACTTTACCTCTTAAAATGTAGACAGTAGTGTCATTTTTCCTCATTCTGATTTTTAAATACAGGAAATTCAGCCCCCTATTCTCTTATTTACAGAAATGTTGTTATTTTCTGGGTACTGTACCTGCCTCTGACTGTGAAAAGGAGTTTCTTGATATCCATCTGCAGTCATGTACTCAACACTTTCTGCAAAATATTAACCTAAATACTAGCGGAGAATCTGATGGTAATTGTACAACATCCTTAAAATGGTGTGAGGCGTATTTAACCTAGAATATTAGCAGATAATCTGTTTGTAATTTTACCTCCTCTTTGTTCTTAGCCATGGTGGTCTTTAGTGTCTAATTCCAGAAGTATGTCTGAGAATACACTGCAAAAGTTTTCATGAACTTGATCTAAAACAATAGCTGTATATGGTATACCACTGACACATGAATCATCAATTTAATTTACCAGTATATGGAGTTATTGTATAATTTTAGGTCAGTAAGTTCACAGCAATTCAAGTTTGTTAATAATTTTCTTAGTAGCTTTCTTTAAGGCTTGAGTAATGTTATAGCTAAAATATTTATATATTTCTGATTAGTGTCGGTTTTGAGCTAGAAGATTTATAAAGAAACATTGCTAGAATTATTTTAATGAGACATTGGTGCTTTCCACTGCCAAATGGAAGGGCAGCCATTAATTATGGCTAAATGTGATTACATAGCTATTAAAGATGTGTCATCACCATACACTGCAATTACAGGATGTTGCTTCTTCCTCAATTATCAATGCAGTGTTCTTGTCTTTCTGCATGCTAATATTCCTCCAGTTAATTTATTTAATGCATTGTTTTATTTTAAAATGCTCAGTATTTTTATTCTTAGATATATTGCAGCCCTGTTATAACTTATTTTTCCATTCAGTTGTAGTTTAATTTTCCCTGGGCAGTTTGTGCTGCAGCTGTCCCATAGTCAGTGCACACAGTTTGTTCTCCCATTTAGGGTGTTTATCATTTCCTCATGATAGAGCAACCACTTATTAAATATATTTAATAAAATGGAGGGGGTGCATAGAGGCTTGCACCAGTACAAGAAAGTTACACTACTGCTGTGTGGTACGTTGAGTGTGCTGTCAGTTATTTGTGACTGATGAATTTGAGAATAAATTGTTCATATTGGAACCTTATTAGGTACTGGGACAAATGAGGAATTTTAAAATCACATTGTGAGGGAAAAAAAGTATTAGAACTCAGGATATTGGAGTGAGTCGCTAGTGGGTGTGAAGATAGTTCAGGGTAACCAAAGTTTATTTTTTTTAAGGATTGGACCTACACAATACAACCAGTTATCAGTAATAGGATTGAATGATGTAGGAGAGATTTATTAAAGTAACCTCAAGGACAGACAATTCAAGAAATACTTGGTACAAAAGGGTGTGAGTGGTTAGGAAAAATCATTTACTTACATAGCAGTCAGTTCTTGCAGATGTCTAAAGAAATCCTTGAAATAGTGCTCCTTGTTAAACTCAAAGGCTGTTTATACAGACCTCATCCCACAATTAAAAGCAATTAACGACACACAGGCCATACCAAAAGAAAACAAAGGATTTCATTCCACCTTAACCATGAACTTCTAAAACCCAGAGAGAAAAAAATTAAAATAACACTACAATTACAAAAAAGAGGAGACAAAAAAAAAAAAAGCAATCAGATTTACTCATACATCAGTATATACTAACAGCTGTCTTTGGGGGAGGTATATGGTGACTAGATACCCAACTAATTCAAGGCTCATAACATGCTCTGCTATTTATAGGATCATAGGAAATGCAAGACATCTGAGTCTTAAGGCCATTTTCTCATTGCTATTGTCCGCACTTAGACCAAAAAACACTGAGGAAATCAGGGTAGTGCTGAATTTGTGAATACCTATCCACAGGTTCATATGAGATTACTAGGCTAACGGCTCAAGATCCCTTACAAGTCTAGGCATTATTACCTGAATCTATCAGATTTTTTAACCTAATGGCTAGAGGTTGGCTTAGGTTTGTGCCAATGGCTCTGGATATTTTATAGACTGCCTGTGTGCATAAAGCACATAGCACCACCCCAGAAGTGAATTTACAGTTCTCCATCCATTAATCCAAATTGCATTTAAAAATGGTCAGGGAAGGGCTCTGCTTCATGTGAATAGGTAGCCTGTTCCAGAGGTGGCAATCTCTGAGACCCATATCTGTCCCTCCATCATGTTTTGTTCACAGTAAAAGGTAATCCTCATGCAGTTGGATTTGCGAATGAGTAACAGTTCCATCAGGACCAGATCTGAGAATACCTTGCAAATTAGGTATAGATCACCCCTTAATAGTCAGTAGAAGAGAGTAAAGGGATCAGCCTTTTAGGTGATCTGCATAGGGCATGTTTACATCCTGTATTTTTTTTTTTTTTTGTAATGACCTTCTAAGGCCACTCCAGTTCTTGCAAATACCTGGACAGGTACATGCCAAAATGTGCAGTATATTCGATTATTGGTCTGATGAGGACTGAGTATAGTGGGACTATAACCTCCTTGAACCTGGCTGCAATCATTCAGTTCCCATTATAAGGAAGGTATTTCAGGTGCACATTATTATACTTTATATATTATACTTTTTTATATAATTAATGTATCACACTGTTTAACTTGCATTTGGAGTTTATTCCAGAGGTGGGGATGTCACTGTGCAATGAACTTCTCTCTCCTCAGTTCATTTCCTTGTTCTAGTATTTTTAGGGCTATCTGATTTGGGGAGATAAAAAATATTCAGAACCACTGCATCCCTAATGGCTCAGAAGGCAAAGCATATATTTCCCCTTAGGAATTTGTAAGATACTAAATAAAAGGACAGTGCTTCCAGTATTTTTTTTTTTTTTTGCTAGGTGAGGAATTTTAAGCAAGAGAACTTTTTAGTTATAAAACCCTGGGGTCTTTGTAGTTTGACATGTCTAATGAGGTACATCCCAAAGGTAGCATTGTATTCAATAACTGACCTAAGCAATAGTGAATATAATAGAAAAATGACCTCTTTAGATCTGGATGATATTCCATTAGCAATCAGCTGCACTAAATAGGACTTTCTGACTACTGTCATTACATGATGAGTAAAGGAGAGAGAAAACTACCAAGCCAAGTTCTATGGTATACAACACTGGAGTTGGGTATTGTCTATGTTGTATGCTGGGGACAGGGGTACACTGGGGACAGTCTGACTACAGCTTCTGTTACTCTTTTGAAGATCACCAAATTCTTAAGGTGGGATCTACACATGATGAAGCCCAATTAAAAATCTAATCAGGCTAGACCTGCAACAACGTCATAGCTTATTAGGTCAGTCAATGTATTCCATGGCTTTGCTAGCAAGAGCCATCAAGCTGCTAGGCCTATAATACCTGGGTCAAGTGAATGGGGCAACCCTTTAGGAGTGGCATCACCACTGCTTTGGACCAAACCAAGGATAACACCAGTAGCTGAACTCAGAATAAACAGCTTAAAGAGTCACTATCCTGTGTCTTGTTTAGTACTATTTAATAAACAGTCAGGTTTCTTATCAGGTCCAATGCAGAAAGTATTTTTAGTCTTGGAGAACAGTTACAGTACATGCTTCTTTGTGATGACAGAGAGGGCATCTAAGATCTTCCGTACTAAGTGAGCTTTTGGATAGTCATCTCTGGGCAAAATTTGCATGGAATTTGTTTGCCTGTTTGTTGGCAAGGTCTACTGGGTCAAAGTAGATGGTGCCATAATTAGCAAGTTTAGAGCAATTTTTATATTAATTATGTTAGCATTTATAACCAAGGAGAATTAGAAATTCTTTAACTACATTAGGAAATGAAGTTCATGGGCTGCAATATGAGACAACAGCAATTTTCTCAAGTTTTTAGTCAATTTCCTGAGGTTTGAGTGACTTTTAATCTGCAGTTTTTTTTCCTTTATTGGTACTGCCAGTTGTACACATTTGTCTACGGAAGCATAGAACTACTTTGAGAAATTACTTGCTGAGCCAGCATCTCAGCTGATGCTGCCATAAGTGAATTTTGAAACAGTCACAGAATTTGATAAGATTAGTATGTATCAATTGCTTGCTTATCAAGATATTGGTATCAGCAGGTTTAGAGATATTGAAGGTGAAGGACACTAGGTTATGATCAGACAACTGTGGAAGATGATACCAGGAGAATACTACATGAAGAGGCTGTATTCCTAAGAAAAACGTCAATAATAGTATGTCCTCTAGTAGTTTGTTAAATTGTACCAGGGAGTTATAGTTTATTAAATCTAAGAACTGTTTAGCACATCTTACATTTGAGGTTTAGAAGCACCAGTTTACTGAAGGGTACTTTAACTTTCCCAAAATAATGGAGTTCTTAATTATTGGGAGTCTATCAAGTACATTTAGACACTTTACAGGACTGATGGGTTACAGAGAAGGTGTTCCTTAACAGGCCATAAAATTATAGCGAATCTTGTTCAGTGTAACTGAGCTCAAATAGATCCATTTATAGGCCTCTGGGAATCTGTCTATATGTGCTATGGTCCCTGTCAAATATTAAGATTACACAAACCAGGTATACCTCTCAACTTCTTAGATCAACAAAAATAGACAAAGCCATAAATAAAAGTGGGAAAAAGGCCCAAAAATAGGGACAATTTTTAAATATTGCTCTTACAAACTTAGCAAGTTGATAGAATAATAAGTGTGGCATTAGCAGGAACTTTCTGAAAGGTATATAGTCTGCAAATCAAATGTCTGTCATTATTTTCTATCTTTAATGATTTGCCACTAGTTTGCCAGAAAACCACGATTTTATGAAAAACAGACAAAAAATATGAGGCAAAAATCTGGACATTCTGTAAAAATCTGGACAGTCAAGAGTTATAAAACCAAGAATCGACACAAACTCTAAACAAAAGGAAATGAAGTATAGAAACAAAACCAACACAAACCGCTGCTGAAAATATTTTATTGAATAGATTAAGCTCTTTCGACATGATTGTAACTACACATTTCTTTAGAATCTGAAAACATAATTATCACAATCCTTTAAAAACCCTCCAGTTCAGATCACATGAAAAATTGCCTCCAATAGGAAAGCTACCTGTAGTTAAAAAGACCAATAGCTAATAACTAGGGAAGATATAAAAACCTAAATACGACAATGAAGACTTATAAAACTTACCTATAAACCATGATATAATTTGCATGTAGATATGTAATACTGTATAGACAAAATTATTAAATGATATAAGAATGGAGCTTAGGTGCACTGGTAATGGAGACCTTATCATTTAAACCAGGTGGCAAGTAAGCATTCAGTTAAATTTGCTGTTGTAACTCTTTCAGTTCAATATTATTTCCCTATGGTCCTCCCCTTGAGTTAACATATAGTGTATCAATACCCACAAATCCAAAACAATGTCCAGGATATTTGAGGATAGGTTTAGGAACTCATACTAAAAAACAATTTTGGTATTTTTTTTTTTGATGGGCAATACTTTTTACAGACGAAGGGGGTAACCATGGGGGCCTTTTGCACCCCCATGTTTGCTCATATCACCATGTTACAATGGGAGAATAAGTTTGTGTTCTAGGCATTCAATATGCACCCATCAGATTTCTATGTCTGGTTCTTGAATGACTTGTTTATTGTATGGAATAAACCCATAGCCGAACTAGAACGTTTCATTGATTATCTCAATCAGACTACCCCTTTCCTGAGATTTACTTTCTCCTATAGTGATACTCACATCAGTTATTTGGATGTGAAAATATTCAAGGATGTAACCAATGGGAGATTGATTAGTAATATATTTAGAAAGCCCACATACTCCAATAGTCTTTTACATTACACGAGTTCCCAACCTGAATATCAAAAAAGAGGTTTGTTGAAAGACCAGTTTGTTAGGCTGGCCCGAATGGTATCTGAAAATGACACATTCAACATTGAGGCCAGAAAATTAAGTGACATGTTTTATGCAAGAGGTTACCTTGAGGTCTTTGGTCGACAATATATGTAAGGAAATTATGACCAAAAGAAGAAATTAGGTTTATAACCCCCGTTTATCTGAAGATGGCATTTATACTATAAACCCTTCTATTAAACATACATCAGGTAACAGAGAATTCACTCATGTTTTTGTCACCACAATACCATTTTCAAAATTTTGAAAAAGAACTGCTGTATATTTTCCTGTTTTGATGAATTTAAAGAAGTGGTTTGGGAAGCCTCATTGGTGATATACAAAAACGTTTGGGAAAGGGGAACAATTGTAAAAGTGGATGGTCAAATAAGAAAAATGGCCAATGCAACAAGTGCCATTTTATTTTGGGGAAAATGGAGTTAAATTCAACAACATCTTTATCAAAACATCTTTTCATTGTACTTGTAACTCAGAGAGAGTCATCTAGCTGGCCTTGTGCAAATCCTGTGAAGGTTTCTATGTTGGGAAAACACAGAGGCGTTTAAAGGACCATATATATGAACATGCATTGGATATTAAGAAACAGAATAGTAACAATGCACATTTTAAATATATCCTTAGATATCCTGGACATTGTTTTGAATTTGTGTGTATTGATACTGTATATGTTAACTCAAGGGGATGACCATGGGGAGAACTTTTTGAACTGAAGGAATTAAGATGGCAAATTAAACTGAATGCTTACTTACCACCCGGTTTAAATGATATGGTCTCTATTACCAGCTTACTTAAGCTCTGTTCTTATATTGTTTAATAATTTTGTCTATGCAGTATAACATATCTACATACAATTTATATCATGGTTTATAGGTAAGTTTTATAAGACTTCATCTTCTTATTTAGGTTCTTATATCTTCCCTAGGTATTAGTTATTGGTCTTTCTAATTACATGTAGCTTTCCTATTGGAGGTAAATTTTCATGTGATCTGAACTGGAGAATTTTTAAAGGATTGTGGTAATTGTGTTTTCAAATTCTGAAGAAGTGTTTGGTTACAATCTTGTTGAAAATGCTTAATCTAGTCAATAAAACATTTTCAGTAGTGGTTTGTGTTGGTTTCACTTCTATACTTCGTTGCCTTTTGTTTAGAGTTTCAAATATTAAGATGCCACCACCAGTTCCATCAGGTTTGAAGGCACAGTAGGTGCAAAATCTGGTAATTTCGAAAGTGCTTTCTGTACATTTGTACCAAGGCTCAGTAATAGCACATGAAATAATGAATTCCAAGTGCAGGACAGCCTCAAGGTCAGACATTTTGTTAAGACTTCTAGCATTCAGCACAGCCACTGCAATATGACAGTATATTGGATTTGGAATGTTAATTTCATTTGGATTTCCATTAGCTGTACTCTAGCTAAAAAAAGGGAAAAAAAGAGGTACTATGGGAACAACTAAGGTTTTAGCCAGTATACAGAAGCCTTGGAAAATTATAGTTGTTTAACATCTTAAGATAACAATAGATTCCCTACAGTTCACTGTTTCAGTATTCATCCCCTCTGGCCTGTCAGGCCAAGGATAACCCAATATCCAAAGCCTTTAGTACCTAGGAGCATCATACGGCAGAAGTATGCTTCCAGCACACATGTAGGATATAAAGGTGATGCATGAACATGTCAAACTGAGAACCAAAGTTCCCCAGAAGAACTACGGCCCCATGAAAAGGAGATCATGTACATCCAGAAAATAGAAAGAGAAGGGGAAGAACCTCTCAGCCAGAAAGAAAATACCAACCAAGAAAAAGGAGAAAAAAAAAGGGTCAGGAGGGAGTAAGTGAGTAGTGCAATAGTGAAAAGGACATCTACTGTTATAGTAAGAATTTACTCAACTGTCCTATGTCTTTCCATGACAATGTTGCAGCACTCTTCACCTCTGGGAGAGGACAAAAACTACTGAGAAGGTAGATAGGGGAAGGCAAGGAGGATCCCTCCACAAACCCCGTGCAGGATGGCCTTGGCAAAAACTGCCTTTGAAATAACACCCAATGTGTAATCTTTTATGAAGGTTTGAACTGAAGACCAAGTATCAGCTTCAAGGATGGAGTTGGTGTCTAAACCCCTGAAAAAAGCCCCTGATGAAGCCACTGCTCTAGTGCAATGAGCCCTAACAGAAGTAGACAACAGCTTGCCATGACATGAACAACAAAAGGGAATGACCTTGGAGATCCAGGAGGAGATGGTTTGCTTAGAAACTGCCAAACCCAATGTCCTGGTATGAAAAGAAACAATAAGTTGGTCAGACTTACTAAAGACCTATGTTTTGTTTAAATGATACCTGAGCTGCCTATACAAGTCCAAGGAATGAAGAATCTTCTCACTAATAGACTGTGGAGAAGGGAAAAAGGAGGGAAGTTGGCTAGACTGATTAAGTGGTAGTTCTTTAACCACCTTGGGCATAAAAGAAGGATTCATACAGAAATACATTCATACAGAGAGGGGTCCGAATGGAGAGATGAAAAATTAGCAAGCAAAGGAGAATAGTATTGCTGGGATTTAATTCATCCTCAAGTCTTGGTGAGTACCTTCATGAGGTTGATCGTTTTTCACAAAATCTCAACAAGACAACACTGATATATAGACAGTATTTTATATAGCATACTGTATATCATGGACAGTAGTACATTAAAAAACAAAAAAGATAGCTACATCCGCAAGACCCAGGATAAAAAAGGGCCCAATTCTGGTAAGTCCACTGTTGCCGGAATGGAAAAAATGACAGTGTAGAATCCGCAAGACACAGAAACATTCTTACAATGGGGCCAGGCCAGGTCCAGGGTGAGGATGCCCCCTCTGTTGCAGAAGGAAGTAGTAGTCCACAAAAAAAATCACAAAAACTGATAGGCCTGAAAAAAGCCATAAGATGTAAGAGTGGGCTATTGAAGATAAGAAAGAAATTATGCATTGTTACTATTATGCAATAAGCCCAGAATTTCCAGACAGATGAAACACAAAAAAACTGAGAGAGAAATTAGAGGAAAGAAAATACTTGCACAAGAAAAACTGAGAGAAGCTTCAAATAAAAAGTTGTGTTCTTTAATACGACAGATGTATGAAAAACATTATATAAACCAAGAAACCTTGGGGTGTTTGGAAAAAGAAGTGACTAAGGAATTGCAAAAATATAAAGAACAACATTTTTTGAAAGGTATAAAAAAGAAATATGGACATGGGAAAGAAAGAGATCTGATAGAGTGCAATATTTATGCAAAAACAGCCAAAATAATCACTAAAAAAAGCAGCCTCATAGATATTTGAAAAGAAATCCAGGCAAAGGCATTCAGATATGGAAAATTTCACAGTACAAAAAATAAGATCACAAAGACAGAATGTAGAACAGAAGATTAGTAAAGTAGAAGTTAAAAAAATAAAAGCTGAAGTTATGGAATTCATGCAAACTGAAGGATTTAGTGTAGAAAGCCTAACAGGTTATATCACAGCAAGATGGAACGAGTGCCCCAAGTAAGGAGTAACAGGAGGAGCAGAAGGCATCTGAAGAAGAAATGTGGACATGGGAAAGAGAAAGAGATTTAATATGGTGCCATATTTATGCAAAGGAGAAAGCAAAACTAATGAAAACAAAAAGAGCAGCACCAAAGATATTTGAAAAAAAAATACTGGCAAAGGCATCCTGATATGGAACATTTTACAATATGAAAAATAAGAAAACAGAGGAAAAGGGGAAAAGAGGATTAGCAATGGAGAAGTTAAAGAAACAGAAACTGAGCTTATGGATTACCAAAGTGAATGATTTATTGTAGAAAATCTAGTTTTGATAAAATGACAGTAGGATAGAGCAATTGATCCCCAAATTAAGGAGAAACCAGAGCAACAGGAAATATCTGATGAATTGCCTTATGAAGATACTTTGTAGCCTTCCATAGGAAACCAGTACAAAAGTTCAGTTGGAGTTACACGGCAAGGGGAGGAACAGGAAGTTGTGGCAACTATGACACAGTCAGCATTGTGGAGTGATAGGCCAGTGAGTTCCCATGTGAAAGAGTAACAGATGACACAGGATGAAACTGAAGAGAATGTGGCACAGGAAAATGTTCTGGAACTTTTTATAGAATGCCCGCAGGAATGGAGAACAAAGAATGTACCCTCAATTTAAAAGAAAATGGTCTAAGAGAAGAGTTGCTTGATTTAATAAAGATGGACAGACATATTAACATCAATCAAAGAAACAGACAATAGAAAGTCAATAAAACCCAAAAAGTTAAAAGTCTGATAAAACAAATGAACACATTAATTAGGACTGTTCAGAGATTCATGCAATATAACAGAAGTAAATAGGATATATTACTGTACAGCTAAATTAATAACAGATAAAGTCTTACCACAAAACACTGGGCAGGAAAGGAAAGAAATCAAATGTCATCATAGGTGTATCAAACAGAAAAACTATAAAGCAATTAAGACAAGAGGTGTCACTGTTAAACGAGTATAGAAGAGGGAACAGATCAACAAAAATACTTGATAGATGTGATAAAAGCATGCACAGTTTCAGAACAGATCAGGATCTATTGTGCACTATCGTAAATAATAAACTAAACATAGCAGCATAAGCAGAAAAACTTGGAAGATATGCAGATAAATATAAAGGAAAAGAACAAAATAAGCTATTTATTGATGACCCAAAAAAAGTTTTATAGAGAATTGGGAAACAAGTATAAAGGAATTGAAACACCACCAAAAAAAGAAGAAATAGATACATTTTGGAGAAGTAGCTATTAAGATCCTCCTGAACATAAAAATGTTAAATGGATAGAAGTAGTAAAAGAATAATAAGTTCAAATGTGCAGGATATGAAATGGGATGAAGCAACAGCCAGAGAGATTGAAACAAAGTTAAGATAAGCTCCTAAATGGAAAAACCCAGGCCCAGATACAGTACCTAACTTCTGGCTAAAAGTATTAACATCTTTACATGAAGATTTAGCCAAGATTAAGAACTATTTGTATGCGCGCCCCGAACAGACACCAACTTGACTGACAACAGGAAAACCAATGCTCCTATTTAAGAGCGAACCTGCAAGCTATCCTAAAGACTATAGACCAATAACTTGCCTTCCAACAACATATAAGCTTATTCACAGGAATTGATGCTGACAGAGTCTATAGTCTATATAAAAGAAAACCTAATCATGGCATTAGAACAAAAGGGTAATAAAAGAAAGTCATATGGAACAAAAATCATTTGTTTTTAAATAAAGTCATAGTGTAAAACTGCAAAAAGGGGAAGAATCTAAGTATGGCATGGATAGACTATAAAAAACATTTGACAGTGTAAGGATATTAGATATTGTTATCTGTGCTAGCGTGACTGGCTGAAGTTTTGTAAATAATTGTAAATTACCTTGTGTTACATATGCCAGCATGAATAGTTATAATTTTGTAAATAAGTTGTTGCCTTTTGATTAGCACTCTGATTTATGCAAGGTGTTTGAATGTCAAACAGTGTTCTTCTGGCGGACCAAATGTATGTTTTTTTTTGTTTGTTTTTTTTAAGAGAATTCTGAATGCATGTTATGCCAGAGTCAGCTGACCTAGATGCAATGTCATTGTATGCCAAGGCTGGGAGAATAGAATCTTCACTGCAACTGTTTGTTTACTTTTCAAAGTCTGATATAAGAAAGTGGAATTCTCATAGCTGCTTCCTGTTACCTTTAAAAATATCTGCTATAATAGCAGGTTCCTGAGTCATCATTCCGTTGTTTCCAGAGTTGTTCAGTCATCATTCTGTTGTTTCCAAAGTTGTTCAGTTATCATTCAGTTGATTTTCCAGAGCTGTTCAGCAGAAGTAGTCCAGTTGTTTCCAGAGTAGTTTTTCCAGTTGCTGAGGACAGACAACAGCCTGGAATGTGGACATAAACTCTTCATCTTACTTTGCAGAAGTAAGAGTATAATCTTGCCTTGCTGAGTTATTTAGATTAGATAGGGACAGTTAATCTTCAGATAGTTGGGAAATCTCAGCTAGTTAGAGGTTTTCTAAAATCAAAGCAAGATCTGTCCTATAGTATTATTTTCATATTTCCGGCCTGTGAAACCTTGAATCAGTTGTTCAACATTTACATGGTTTAAATTATTTGATTTATTATTAAATGTTTTACTACCTCTCATTGTGGCTGTTTATTTAGTTAATATTTTAATAACTTGAGAGTGTTTATGCTTTATTGTCATAACACCATGGCCACTCCGAAAAGCCTTACTGCTTGGAATACAGGATACCAGTTGTTTCTATCTATTTTACCCAATATAATTGAACACCCCTTTTGAATGGTACTGTGGTATTTGACTGGTTTAGGCAAATAAACACAACAGGTAAATCTGTGTCAGTCTTTCCCAAGTGTGTGTGTGTGTATGTGTGAATATCAGGCTTTTAAGAGTGAGTGTGTCAGATACCTAGAACTGGGACATAATGCTCTGCAGTGGTTAGTGTGGAGACTCATTTGGGGAACTGGAGTGAAACATATCATCCAGTCTTAGGTTAGGAACCTATTCCCAGTGTACTCTTAGGGGAAATTATGTATTTCTTTCCCTGGTTTTAGGGACACTCTCTTACCAGAGAGAGTGGTGAGGACTGAGACTTCTTAGTTACTGCCCAAGCTAAAGAGGGCTCATCACAGACAATATCCCACATTCATGGATAAAAGAGTGCTTAAAATGTATAGGATAAACCCTACTCTGATCAATTACTTTACAGTGACCATGAAACTCTGGCAAACCACTTTGCAGTTAAGCCATGATAAAGACAAATTATTATTCCAGTCATAAAAATCCAAAGTGGGATATTCCATGGTGAGTCTCTGTCCCTGCTGCTCTTTTGTCTTCTGTTTAACCCATTAAGCTGTCTACTTAACATATTATGTCATGGCTACAATTTGGCTCCCAAAAACAACAAAGTGTAACATCTTTTCATCTTCTTTTTGTGGATGATTTAAAACTGTATAATTCATCAGATGGGGAACTGAAAGCACAACTGCAAATGGTCAAAACTTTTTCAGATGATATAAGAATGTCATTTAGTCTTGATAAATGTGCAAAAGCAACCTTTAAATCAGGAAAGTCGCAACACAGAGAAAACACCAGTTTGGTACAGGAATGTAATATAAAAAACTCGAGCAAGAGGGAGTGTATAAATATTTGGAAATTAATGAAGGCTCAACAATAAAACATCAACAAATGTGAAAAAAACGTAGTAAGGAATATTTTAGAAGACTTAAATTAATACTGAAAACAGTGTTAACATCTAGGAACAAAGTCCAAGCTATAAACCAATTTGCTCTTCCTGTCCTAAAGTACAGTTTAGGAGTGACTGACTAGCACCAAAAGGTGTTGGATAGGTTGGACAGAAAAAGAAGGATCCTTCATGCTCATCATATGACTTATAAAAATCACTGCATAACAAGGCTATATATTCTGGGGGTGTGGCCAAGATGGGCAGTGAGTAGCAGCAGAATTCAACAGCTCCTCTAAAGAAATATTATTCTGACTGGAATTCTGCCTTCAGACTAAAAACTGAAAATACTTTTATACATGATTTAATAGAACTTAACTTCACCTATAATAATATCAACTTTAAAACTAAAAGAAGGGAGCTTTTCTTGTCTAATTATTCTTGGATAACTTCTTTTCATCTGAAGAAATTCATCATGAGCTTCACTAAATCCAGTAACCAGGATTCCAGCCTTAAAACAGAGATTCAGACTTTGATAACAAACATGCAAGACCTTACCACAAAAACTGATGTTAAATACCAAAACAGACAATTTCAAGGAGAAGACTACCAAACAAATGAATTTACTTCATCGTGATTTACTGCAACATAAATCTCAGATATCAGGTATTGAAGAAGCTCTAAATGATATGGATGGAAGAATTATAGAAAATAAAAATAATGTGGAATTCTTACTCAAACAAAATACTCTCCTACAAAATAAACTAGATGATCTTGAAAACAGATCCAGATGCAACAATCTAAGAATATTTGGATTACCTGAAGGCATAGAGGGGAACAACATGACTAAATTTCTCACTACTTGGTTACCTAAAACTCTTGATCTCACTGAAGCTATGTATTTTGGTATTGAGAGAGCACATTGTTCTCTTACCACAAGTAATGCATCCAACAAAAAACAACCTAGATCTATCATTGTCAAATTCCTTTCATCTTCCGACAAGGAATTAGTTCTAAAAACTGCATGGTCCAAGTCACCAATTAAATTAAATGAAGCTATAATACACTTTGACAATGATTATTCATCAGCAGTTATAGCTGAAAGAAAAATATTCCTACCTTTGATAAAGGAACTGAAGAAAGCACAGGTGAAGACTCATATTTTGCTCCCTGTGAAGCTGAAGATATTTTCATCGGAGGGTCCCAAAATGTTTGAAGACTTGGAATCTGCTCTGCACTATGTAAAAGATCATAAAATCTTGGAAAAAATAGAAGAGATGAAATGGGCTTATCCTACACTTGAGAGAATGGCATCTAATCCTACATGGAAAACCTCAGAGAAACAAAAAAGACTAAGAAACAAGTGACTTAAGTATATCTGTTTGTAGTTTGTTAGGTTTCTAGAAATAATGTCACTGAGTTAATTTGTTGATATTTTTACTTACAAGGTAAGCCTGTTTCTTTTTTTCACCTTCCCATTCCGATATAACCTTCAGTATACACATAATTTTAGCTTTTACTTAAACTGAGGTAAAATGGTATACTAATTACAAACATACAGTCTTAAATATTGTTATAAAGATATCTTAAAGTTAGATGGTAAATAAATAAATCTATTATGAAAATATAATAATCACTTCTCATATATAAACATTTTAGATTCCCTCTATAATATCTATTTAATTTAAACTAACAGCATTCAGATTAAATACAGTTTACATAGATATAAGTAGATAAGAGCTTACAACACATTCATATATATTTCTCTGTCTTCCTTATTTGATACTGTTTTTTATCTCATAGTTTATATCTTAATAATTAATTTAAAGCTTTTATATATGTTAAATTCTTATGGTGATACTATGAAATAATAAGTTCTTAACATTTTACTATGATTCACAAGTGCACTCTCTTACAGTTTTAAATATAGCTTTTTTTTTTTTTTTTTTTTTAGTTATGTGAATGTTAAATGTATTAATGGGGTTTAGTGATTTATTTAAAATGCTTTTTGCTACAACAGAAGCTGTGTGGTATTGTTTAATAATAATGGGTAACACAGGCATTGGCTATAGACTTGTGCTGTGTGTAAAGCTTACAGATTTCACACACATGAACTTTCCCCATATTTAATGAAAACAAGTACATACAAGTCATTTTTGGCGGGGTTTTGTTGTATAATACGGCGAAAGACAACTTCTAGTGACTCTGTGAAGCTCGAGCTTGTTGTCCACGAGCTTATTTCATCCTGAATTGCCTTATTTTCACAAAAAAATCTTCTCTACAATCTCGAATGAGCTTCACAGCATTGCAACGTGATTTGATGACATTAGAGCTAGTCGCTCTGCCTAACCAGGAAGTCATTACATGTAATTTTGTTGAAAATCTTCAGAAATGTTGAAATCAGCAGTTTATACTTTAAAAATGTTTTTTAAGCCTGCTTAATACAATGTTTGGACAAATCTTAACTTTAAAAAGAAAGGAAATCGTTTTTCAACTGTGTCTTTTTATTCATATCTCTGTTAACAGAAGAAAAAAGGAAAAGTAAGTGTACATTTACTTTAACTAATGAATGCCATATATATTGCAGTTACTTGTTTAACCTGATAAAATTTGTTTTATTATAAATTAGAACTAATTTTCATTCAGAGGCTGATAGTTGATATGAAAATAGCATGGGTTAAAGTAAGCTCATTTAAGATATGATGGCATGTTCTACTTCAGGTGCTTAAACTGTCATTTGAGCTTTCATGCTAAAGATACATATACAAATCTGTTTTGAACACTATATTACTATATAGCTTCTGTTTTAACAAGGCTAGCAGTTACTTCAAATGACATTTTTCTTTATTAGAATGTTGCTTATTTTAAATATCAGAATCCTTTCTTCTGAATGATACCAAGAATAATATGTTATAACATTAGATTTGTATGCCAACTTAGTTTAATTCTCCCGAAGGGTCATGTGTTCTACTGATTTCAGCAGAGAGTATTAGCAAATTAACTATTGTAACAGCAATTTTCACTATATCTAACAACATATGGCTCAATAGACGTTAAAGTGCTTTTTTTTTCTTTCTCATGTGGGTTGTTTGCAAGCATAAAGAGTGACTTCAATAACAGAGGATTTCTAACAAATGTCATACTATTTTGGAATATATTTAGTTACTTAATTCTCATGAAACATGACTAGGGTATAAGCAATACCAGATGAATTACACTGATTACAACTCTGTTTTACTGGTTTTAATGAATATGTAATCATATATAGAGTTACTATTTTGTCTGTTTAACATTTATATATAGTGGAGGCTGTGTTCTGTTGATGCTATTTAGGAGTTTGATCCGAGTGACAGATGTCACTGGGCAAGGAGTTTACAACTCCAGGTGGGTAGCTACCCCATTTTTTATGACATATATACTACATTTAATTTTCTTAGGATGGCCACGGTGGTGCAGCGGTTAGCATTGCCGCCTCACAGCAAGAGGTTCTCCGGTTCGATTCTCGGCTGGGGTGCCTTCTGTGTGGAGTCTGCATGTCCTCCCTGTAGTCACGTGGGTTTCCTCCCACATCCCAAAGACATGCTGTAGGTGGATTGGACACTCTAAATTGGCCCTAGGTGTGAGTGTGTACATGTGTGTGCCTTCTGTGGAAGGTTGGGCGCCGGGCTGGCAACTCGACACCGTAAAACTCCACTGCCAATCATGAGCAGACAAGTGATCCATTGTGGTGACCCCTAACTGGGAAAAGCCGAAAGAAGAAGAAGAAGATACTGCATTTAATTTCCTTAATAAGTTCTTCCTGACATCCATTATAATTCAAATATATATAATTGTAAGGTGCAAGAATCGTATAACACATTTTGTGTATTTTGTAGTAACAGACATTGACTATAATTTAAATAACAGATATTTTGGAGATGATTATATAAAACATATACAAGATAACACACAAAACACAAGAATTTCTTACTCGATTATAATGCTATTATGACCACATTAAAAGGTTTATCAATCAATATAAATGGTCCGAATAACCCTATTAAAAGAGGAAGTTTATTTAAATACTTAACTATACACAAACCAAACATAATATTTTTACAAGAAATAAATTTATTAAAATAAAATATAAATTTTTTAAACACTAATATATAGTTATTGCTAGTTCTGAACATTCTAAAACGAAAAGAGGAGCAGCAATTCTTTGGAAGAGAACTCTCCCTTTACCTAGAATTATTAAATCTTATCAGGATGATAAAGGGATGCTTTGCTTGGTGATAATCAAAATAAACACAAAAATGTTCTCTTTAGTAAACTACTATTGGTTACCGGGCATTGGAATTAGCACTATTAAACAACAATTGAACCAAACTGTATCTCAATCTGAGGGTAATATTATTATGGCAGGAGATTTTAACTGTGTTTTAAATGAAAAAGACTCTAGTACTTTAGGGAAAATGAAGATTACCTCACAAGCTAAACAACTAATACAATTCATGGATACATATCATCAAAAAGATATACATGACTATACAGATTTGAGCTCAGCTCAATTCACATTATTTTCCAATAGATTCAAAACATACTCCAGAATAGATAGGGTAATTATATCCACGCAAATAATAAATGATTTAATAAACACTAAGATTGTTTCAGATCATAATACAATCATATTTGAACTTAACTTAAATGATACCCCAAAGACTCATATAAGAAGAATTCCTGCATACATAACTCAATTAAAAGAATTTCAAACATGCTTTGAAGAAGAAACACAACATTTTATAAAAATCAACTTAACATCCAACTCTCATGACATATATGTATGGGATGCATTAAAAGCTTACTTATACGGACAAATAAATAAATGGTTTTATAGCAAAAGAAAGTCCTGGGATGAAGATTTAAAAAAAATACAAGACAAACTAGATAGGTTACACCTCAAAATTAATGACAAGTTCACTCCTAAGAATATTAGAGATGAAATAAACAAAACTAAGGAGGAATATAGTGCTATCTTACATCATAAGACTATGATTTCCTTAGAAAAATTTTAATTCCTTGCCTAGTCAGCAAACCCGAAACATTTAACTAACCTTGCAAACAAAACCAAAAGAATCAATAAACAAAATCATATTAAAGAAATATACTCATTAGGAAAAAAGAAAAAGGTTTATGATATACAAGACATAATAGATGAATTCAGACATTTTCAAATAATTAATCAAACTTTACATAGCATTCAACCTATAGATAAAATAAAATAATACATTAAAAAAAACTTGTATGTTAGACTCAATAAACAGCAGTCAGAAATTATAGACAAACAAATCTCTCTAGTTGACATACAAACTCAAATTAATAAGCTTAAACAGAACAAAGCACCAGGCAATGATAGTATCATACCTGAACTATATACAATTATGCCTAAAATAGCTATTTATTTACTCCATAAAGTATTTACTATAGCCCAGAATGACATAATATTGCCTCCATCCTGGAAATATACATTTATATCACCTATTCTAAAATCTAGTAAGGACCCTAAATGATGTACTTCATATAGACCCATGTCTCTTTTAAATATTGATTATAAAATGTTCATGAATATTTATGCTGATAGATTAAAAAAAAATCACCCCATTTAATTAATGATGACCAGACAGGTTTTGTAACTAACAGAAGTACCTATGATAATATTAAACGGTCTCTTATTTTAATTGAGTATTCAAACAGAAAGAAAAAAAACTTGTCACTGGTTAGTCTTGACATTAATTCAGCATTTGACTCAATACATTGGGATTATCTATTCACATTATTACAATGTTTAAACTTTTCAGATAATTTTATTATCCTACTAATACATCTTTATAAAGGGACCCTGGCATATATCAAAATTGAAACATACACATCAACTCAAATACTCATCACTAAGTGAGCAAAACAAGGATGCCCCCTATCTCCCTTACTGTTTACCCTTATAATGGAACCATGGGCTAATGATATAAGAGGAAATAAAAATATAGGAGGTTTGGAAATAAATGATGAAATAACTTCTAAAATTCAGTTATTTTCTGATGATGTGCTCATCACCACTAAGGGAGATAATTCCTCCATAACAGCCTTATTTGAAGCCATAAACACATTTCAAAACATATCTGGACTGACATTTAATGATGATAAAACTAAGATCCTACCTATTCATTCAAGCAATAATAAGAGAAACATTAACAATGATACAAACACTTTCATCACAGATCAAATTACATACTTAGGTATCATCTTTGCTAAAGATATTAAATTAATCAAAAAACTAAACTATAATAAATGTTATATAAATATTCAAACCTTACTAACGAAATGGAATACATATATATTTACAACTGATGAAAGATTAACTATCATTAAAATGATAATTCTACTTACAATACTTCACATTATACAATCTATTTTAATACTTCCCAATAAAGTATTCATTAACATGTTCAATTCCCTGTTATTAAATTTTTTTTGGTTTCCCAGGAAACCTAGATTACCACTCAAATACCATCTTTATAGTTGGAACAAAGGGGGCATAGCCTTTCCTGATTTGCACCTTTATTCTAACACCACTATTATTAGATCCATAGCACAGTTTTTAAATACTTCATAGCAGGCCAAATGGAAAATATTCTGGGAATCTTCAGCTATGCTACTAATATTGAAACCACAACTTTACAAACTAAAATGAATAAACAACCCAATATTATGGATACTTAAAGATTACTTCACTACACACAGCATACCCAAACAAATAACACACTTCCAAGGAATTTAGATAAAACAAACATATTAGAATCTGCAGGGAAAACAACATTTTCACTTAAATGGAAAATATATTCCTGGAGATTTTTATATAGATCTTTCTACACCCCTTAACTAATGAACAAAATTAATGGAAAACAAAACATATGTAACAGATGTAAGTCTAATTGTCTGGACCCATATGTTTCATGACTGCCCTGCAATAAGTTTATTTTGGAAAAGTATCAATGAACTTCTACAAGCAATATTCACAGAGAATTTTGCTTTGACCAAATCGTTAATACTCTTCAATACACCTATATCTTGCTGTGTAAAAAAAGGTAAACGTTCCTTACTCTGGGCAATACTGGCAGTAGCCAGGAAAACTATAACAAGGAACTGGATATCTGACTCCTCTCCATCTTATAATGATTTTAAGAAAATTCTAATGGAAGTTTGCCAATTACAGATTACAACTATGACATCTAGAACAACTAGAAAAACTTATAACTATCATTTATGGGTCAATTTACAGAATCTGTTGAAAAGAGATTGATAATGATATTATATAAATTAAATGTCAGCCTCTTAATGTGTTATATATATGGAAAAATCTAATTTTAGTCATTACAATAATAATCAATGGATGTTTTAGTAATTTCATTTTATTTGTTAAATATTGTTATTTGAATGTCTATGTGATCACCTTTTTGAATTGCTATTTTTTTTGTGTTAAAAGACCATGCAAATGTCTATATATATTTACTTAAACTCAATAAAATTGTTTTAAAAAAGACTATATATTCCCTGTTCTGAAGAAGGTATGGGCCTCCTTGAAACTGATTGCATGTTTAGATCTGTAATTGTAGGACTGCATACATATCTGATGACCTCACAAGACTGAAATGTAGTGAAAATTTTAAAACATCAGGAGAATAAGCCTAAGATGACTTCTCTGCTTAGTTTAACAGAAGCATATCAACATCCAGTAGGAATGGAAATCAGACTATAAATAGATAAAACTCAGGCAGCAAATAAATGTGCCAAAAAAAGAATACAAGGTAAAGGATCTGATGAGAAGGCAAGAAATGTGGAAAATACATAAATATTGTTGCAAGTATAGAAAATTCTTGGAACAACCTCATGTGATTAGGACTGAACACAGAAATGGTTAAGAAGAGGAATTTAAACCATAGTTCATAGATTAGTACTAGGCTAACTGCCCTTGTGGGCCATTTAAAGCCTAGCCAATTACCCAGTGTGAGAATCAAACTCTGCACCTTGTCTCTATAAGGTAAACACCTTAACCATTATTCCAACCTCCCACCCAAAAGATGAAAAGTTAAAAAGTGGCAGTCCAAGACAGTGAACTATGTACGAGTTGGTTTACAAAGTCCATTGAACATGTGGAACAAACAGACAAATGTAGGTTTTGTAAAACAGAACTGGAAACAGCTGCATATCTTGTGCTGGTTGTGATATACTAATGGCTGAAGGACTGTATACTGAAAGGCATAATAATGTGGCAAGACTGTTGCACTGGGGATTGTGCAAACATTATAATGCTGAAGTAGCTGAAAAATACTGGAGACATGAGCCGCAAAGCATTATAGAAGATGATGAACTTTATATTATGTGGGATCACCTATTACCAACAGTTCAAAAAAGAGATGTGAGAAAACCAGATATAGTAGTCCATAGAAAACTAAAGTAACATTGATCACTGAAATTACTACATCCAGTGACTTTAGTGTCTTATGTATATAGAAACAATAAGTCATAAAATACCAGGATTTGCAAGCAGAAACAAGGACAATGTGGAAGAATACTCAGACAATTCCAATTGTAATAGGAGCAACAGGTCTTATAAAAGAAAATTTACAAATTATACTTAAATATGTTACTGATATGTAAACTCAGTACGAATTGCAGATGGAGTTATTACAGGGCACATTGCAGGTGCTGTGAAGTACTCTTCTGAAGAACATCAAAGACTGAAACAATACTAATTCCATGACTGTTAATCATATTTTGACCTAGGAATGGGGTCCATTCCTGTCCTGGTATTAGAAACACAAGAAACTTGGAGAAGTTAAAAAAGAGACACCCTGTCTCTATGGCAAACAAAAAAAAAAGGAGGGACTGCCATCAAGGCCTGCAGATTAGACACCCATCTGGTAAAGGTTAAAGCAACCAAAAGAACAATCTTCCAGGAGCAATGTTGCAAAAAAGCAGCATCAGGCTTGAAAGGAGCCTGAGTCAGTTTTTCAAGGACAAAATTAAGATCCCATGAAGGGGGTATGGGCTTTCTTAGGGATCAGATATGAATGGCACCTTTTAAAATTGCTTGACCTCAAATTTAGAGGACCAAGAAGGATTTAGTAGTGGACAGGCAGATATAGCTGACAAATGAGCTTGCACTGAAGAATATGCCAGGCCAGCATGCAGCAGTTCACATAGATAGGAAAGAACCATGGGGAACTGCACTGAGAAGGGATCCTTAAGACACCAGACAGAAAATCTCTTCCACTTGAACATATATGATTTTCTGGTAGTGGGTTTCCAGACCTCCTGCAGGACCCTTAACATGTCCTCAGAAAATAGGTGTCAGAAATGCATCAAAGCTCTACCACCTAAAGGATCAGCTGAAGAGTGGACAGGTGATGGTGAAGGAGATATCATTTGTCCTGTGTGAGAAGGTCCATATGGTGAGATACTTGTGATGATCGCCCTTGCCAAATGGAATAAGAGGGGGAACAAATGCTGTCCAGGCCAAAAAGAAATCAGTATCAAGATTTTTGGAGAGTACTTCTCTAGCTTATGAAGGACCTTGGGAAGAAGAAAACGGGGTGGAAAGGCATAAAAGAACATCTTCTTCCAAGAAAAAGACATGGTGTTCACTTTCCAACCCAAAGTACTTAGGACTGTAGAACAGAGCTGAGGAAGTTGTCTGTTCAGAGTGGAGACAAAGAGATCCACTTCAGGATTACCCGCCAATGAATTGTGTCCAGAAATACATCTCTGTGAAGCATCCATTTGTGAGGCTGTGTCCTGGACCTGCTGAGGGAATCTTCCACAAGATTGTGCAGTGAAGGTATATAGACTTCCGGTAGGGTCACCTGCAGATTGATGGCTATTTCCAATGCTTAAAGAACTAGATGACAAAGAAGGTAAGACCTTGTACCCCCTTGCTTTCTGATGTAAGAGATGACTAGGATATTGTCAATATAAACTTTCAAGGGACCTGCCACCCAGAGAGAGTGGAAAGCTCCAAGATCCAGAATGAGATTTCTTATTTCCTTGATGCTGATGTGATCTGCCCTCTGCTGAGGGGGCCAAAGGTCCTGGACCTTCAGGATGCCTGAATCAGCTCCCTGTCCCAACTCTGAGGCATATGTGAGAGTTCCTGGGAAGGCTGAGGACGATGAAAAGGAACCCCTATATTGAGAGGTATCTGATGAATCCATCAGTGAAATTCCAGAATGCGGGAAGGGAGCAGAAGAACTAGATAGTCAAGTGGGTGGCAGTGTTGAAGCCACACTGATCATAGATGCCATTGAAACTTTCTCATATGTAGCTTGGCCTAGGGGAGCATGCGGCTAGTATAAGCCATGGCTCTTAGAGCCCTAAGAAAACTTCCTGGCCAGAATACAGGGCAAGGGAAGCAGATAAAGAAAGTAATTTGTGAGAGACAAAACCTCAGAGGGAGCGAGAGAGGCTAGCATACAATTTGAATCCTGCAGCCTAGAAAAATGAGATCCTGAGATAGAGTCAACATTGACTTCTGAAGTTTGAAAGTGAACCTCAGGCTGTGTAACAGAAATTGGGTAAAATGAAGATCTCAGAGTACCTTGTCTTGGGATGGGGCCTGAAGCAAGAGATTTCCCAGATAGGGAAATATCTGACTGCCTTTAAGCCTACAAAAGGTGACCACTGGAACTAGGCATTTGGTGAATAACCTTGAGGCTATTGAGAGCTCAAGGTGCAACGCAGAGAACTGAAAATGTGAGGAGGAAACAGAGAAAAGCAAAACTTTCTTGAATAGAGAGTGGATAGGAATATGAATGTAGATGTCCTTTAGGTCCAGAGAAACTAGAAAGGCCTGGGGAAGCAACAGAGGGAACAGTCCAAAGAGAAAGCATTTGGATGAATGTCACTAAGAGAAAAGTGTTCAAAAAGGAAAGGTTCAGGACAGGTCTCCAACACCCCTCTTTCATGGGAACCAGAACTATTCTGGAATAAAACCCGAGACTGCTTTTGGTCTGTGGAATGGGTTAAATGGTAACTTGGTCTAGCAGACCATACAATACTCATGGAAAATGAGGAAGATTTTCTGCAGGAGGTTGAGGAATACCAGCCAAGGAGGGAAGGGTCCTCCATGCCATATAGTAATCCTGAATGATAATGAATAGAACCCAAGAGTCTGTGGTGATATTTTGCCAAACTGGTAGGGACAGAGAGATCCTGATTGACAAAGGAACCTGTCCTAGAAGAAAGGATGACAGAAAGTCAGATTGCTGCAGGCTTGTTAGGAAAGGACTGCTTTTATGTCCTAGGTGTTTGAGTAAGCTTATCAGAACACACACGCACACACCTATGAGCCTTCTTACCCTTTGAAGACTGTCAAGATATTCTACTCAAAAAGGAAATCGGACTAGGATTGTTTCTCTGAAACTTGGGAATGAAACAAAGCTGTTTTTCAATTTTTCATGTCTTTCCATGATCCTGCATGGTTTTAAAGAGCTCTGTCAAAGCAGTGTCAAACAATTTCTGGCTTATCCAGAGGAGCATCCAGGAGTTTTGCTTTAATACCCTAAGGAAAGGCTTGAAGACAGAGGCAGAAATAGCACCTCATCATAGATCCAGAGAGAGCAGCCCTAGAGGAGGCATCCACCGCATCATAGATGCATTTTAGAGACTGACGGGCAACCTGAGAAGTGGAACTCATAAGGAAAGAGCTGAGGCCTTACCCTCAGAGTCAGGCATGTCAGAGACAATCTTCTCAGTCTGGTAAAGAAGCAACAAATTGTATCTTGTCATATGGGTCTGGTAGTTTATAGCCCTAAAGGCTATAGTAGGAGAAGTGTAAACTTACCAATCCTCTCCATAGCTCAACTGCCCTTGTCCAAGGAAAGGGGCTTAGAAGAGGGCAACAGCCTAGAAGGCTGATTAATAAGCACAGAAATCACCACTGGATCAGATGAAGAACATTTGTACAAGAACATCCAGGCATCTGTAATCTTATAGATCCTGTCAGGCTTCTTAGAAACTGAAGGTTGGGAGTCTGGTGCCAGGGAAGCAGCAGAGAAGGTATCTAGTACAGCAGTAAACAAAAGAGGGACAGCAGCAGGTTTAGTAACGTGCACTTGGAACAACTCATAATACCTTTGCTGAGCGTTGGATACTTGGGAGTACTCCAATTTGAAATGTTTCATCATACGCAGGATTGTGTCTCCAAAGAAGAGTTTCTCCAAAGGACGATCAGGACTGAGATTCCTCATCCTCTGACCCATAGTCTAAAGGGAAATGCAACTGAAATGAGTAGGCTAAAGAGTCATCATCAGAGTCAGAATCCTCATATGAGTATTCATGGCCCCTTGCCCTTTTGGTTGTAGAAGACCATGGGGTGCAGGGAACAAAATCCCCAAAGGAGACTTTAAAGCTATCAAAACATTGAACAAGAGTAAAGTGTAGCTTTGCCATCCTGTTTGTAGACCACCAGTAGCTGACACCACATGCCTAGACTTCTGCCTTTTCTTTAAGGGGGAAGTCCGCCTTGACAAAAAGGGATGGTGTGAACCACTATCTGGATTCAGTCAAGGTACTCAGCACCTCTTCCCTAACAAGGATCTGAGGAATACCCTTAGGATCCTCAGAGATGATCAACCATGGTTTCCCCTTAACGTCAGTGGCAGACATTTTCAAGGCTTCAGAGGCCATGCAAGAAGCAGGCTCCATGCTAGCCTCTGAGAAGGTCAAAGTGGAAGAAACTGATGGCAATACTGGACTGTCCTCCAAGTTCTCATTCATCTCAAGAGAGGCATCCATTGGAGGCTGGACAGCAACAGCCTTAGACATAGATTTCTTGGGCTTCTTGTTGAGTTGTGGCTGTAACTCGGGACAAGCGGATTCTCCTATGGTACCTTGTGCCAACAATTTCAGACACTGGTTGTCAAAATAAATGGAAATGAAAGAAAGGCTGCTACACAATGTCTTAAGTACAAAAGCGTGATAGATGGAACACTGAGAGTGGTCATGAGACACACCTAAGCAAGACAAGCACCAATTATGGCAGTCCTTATGAGTAACCTGCCTCCCACACTGACATTTCCCTTTCTTGGAGGACACATGACCCACTGAAAAAGAGAATAAAAAGAAATAGGAACCCCAATGGGATACTTATCTTGAATAAATAGGCTCAGTAAACCAATAAAGTGAAAGGCTTTCAGACAGACATAGGATAATTGATTTCAGACTGGTGACAATGAAGTTCTGAGTTGGGAGCATTTTTGCATCATCTTTATAAAGTACACTTGCATGGGGAGCATAAATCTAATGCACAACACTCCTAGGTAATAAATGTTTTGGTATACTGGTTGGACATTGGGCTACCCTTGGCAGAAGATCCCAGAGGTGATGAATATTGCAACAGTGATATAAAGGTGCATAAAAAAGTGCAGGTTATCCCTTACAAAACAATTAGGACTGTAAAACATCTCGTCCTATTCTGACATGTGCTAAATACTCCTGGAATTACACCATCTATTTAACCAACTGAACAAACCAATTACCCTTTTTTTCTGTACTAGGCATCATTCTTGGAGAAGAAAGAACCCTGTTCAGGATCAGAGTCTTGCCTGCATTTGTGGCATGGAGAGTTCTGACATTTCTCTGCACGGCCCTTTCTACATATCCCTCATGGCTTGTAGGCCAAGATTTTCATGCCAAGAAGGGCCACCATCATGCCAGCCATATTCAGTGAAAGGGCCTTAAGATATCAGATATATTGGCACCTGTAAAGCACCTCACCAATACCCTTTTCTTGCCCGGCCTGGTAAAAGGAGAGCCAGTGTGTGCGATTATACAGTCACCAACCACCACAACATTTTTATTTGTAGAGTGGTTTAGTGGACTTGATTTAAAATTATTCAAATCCTGGTAACTCTTTGTTGTAAGTGTGAAAGAAGGTGATTTATTTAATTAATTTTTATTTATTTATTTGACATTTGTTAACTAGGTTGGTCCAACTTAGCCAGAAGCCCATTTTCAGTAGACACCCAAGGAGAAAAGCTCCAATGTATTTACATAAAATTAATTCACAGTAAGAAAGGTTTTTACATAGTAATTAGTGTACAATAGTATGAGTGGATTTTACCAGAACAAAAAAAAACAAAAGGAATTGAGCACTAACAAAAGAGAATAGAGTTAAAAAAGAAAGAAATGACATCACTGTTTATGACAACAACGTAAATATCTCAGTAATAACAAAAAAGGATACAATACATAGAATTCAGTTGGATGCATACATGAATTACATTAAAAAATGCAGTGGAAAATGTGAGTAAAGAGAAGCTACTATATGAAAGGGGTTTGACGAGAGAGAGAGAAGCTGTAAGAGTGATAATAGAGGTAGAGAAAAGGGATGGAACAATGAGGTAAGGTTGGAAAGACTGGAACTGATTAGGTGGATTCCTGGCACAGACAGATCCTTGAGCTTCAGAAGAAGAGTTTTAGTTGCTTTTTGAATTGGATAGTACTAGGGGTGTTTCTAATGGAGTAAGGAAGTTTGTTCCAAGCTGTAAACACATTGTAGTCATAGCCAAGTTTACCTATATTTCTGTTGGGTTTATGTATGTCAAGGAGCTGTTGGTCAGAACTTCTGAGTGATCTGGTGGGGGTGTAGAAGGAGACAAGACTAGAGAGAAATGGGCAAGCAGTAGGCTTGTAAAGGATGGAGTGGGTAATTTGAAGTTGTGCTATAAGACGTTGGTGGGGGAGTTCAGGCCATTGCAGTTGCTTTAGTGCAATGCAATGGTGGGATCTGTAAGGGTGGTTTGTTGCAAATCTGGTGATTTTATTATAGGTTTGTTCAAGTTGTGAGATTAATGTGGATTGTAGGTTTGTGAGGATAGGAGCAGCTTAAAGAAGGCCAGGTAGTAGGAATGCCCTTGTTAGGGATAGTTTGGCTTCAGGAGTAAGGTATTTTTTGTTATGATACAGTAGTCCTAATTCATGGTGTGTCTTTCTGGTACACTGGTGAATATATTGGTTAAATTTAAGCTGGTCATCTATTATGGTGCTGAGGAGTTTTGTGTTTGGGTCAACTTTAACGATAGTGTTATTGACCGAGGAAATGGTAAAGGAAGATTTATGGTCGGAGAGTGATTTTGGTAGGAAGAGTAAGAGTTTTGTTTTCTTGGGGTTTAGGATAAGTTGGTTTTCATTAAGCTATTTTTTGACAGAGTTAAATGTGTCTTGAGTTAGGGAAAGTAGATGAGATATGTTATTAGAAGAGGTGATAAGGGTGGAGTCATCTTGGAAAAGAGTAGAGTGGTTGCAGGTGGAATGGAGTTTGTTGGTAAAGATGTTGAATAGAAGGGGCCTAGGATAGAACCCTAGGGTGCCCTGTTTTACTTGCAAGAAGAGGGAGGAAGAAGTGAGACAATGGACAGATTTTAACCTATTAGAAAGGTAGCTGGAGAACCACTGCATGGTGGCAGGAAAAAGGCTGAGTTCAGTTAGTCTTGTTAGTAGTTTAGGGTGAGATATAGTATCAAATGTTCTGGATAGGTCAAGGAAGAGACAGGACACAAGTTGGTTATTATCTCTGGCCTCAGCAACTGTATGAGTAAAGGAGAAAAGGGCTATAGCAATGCTGTGGTTAGGCCGGAAACCATGTTAAGTATCTGTTAGGAGGTTGTCCTGTATAAGGTATTTAAGGAGTTGAAAGTGGATACATTTTTGTAGAATTTTAGAAAGAGGTGAAAAGATGGCTATAGGTTGATAGTTAGAGGGGTCAGTGGAGTTACCTCCTTTGTGCGGTGGAATAGTATAGAAGTCTTTCCAGATGTTAGGAACTGTCATTTCTTGAAATGATCTATTTATTAGTATTGAGATGGGAAAGACTTTGGAATCAGCAGCAAGCTTAAGAAAGAGGGGAGGAAGTTTATCAGCAGATGGGGAGCAAGGTTTAATTTTACAAAGAAGAGATTTGATATAGGAGGTGGGTATGAGTTTAAGATAGAACGGGTTTTTGTTAATATAGGAAGAGGGGGAAGAAGAGTTGGGAGGACTGAAATTATGATCTGAGCAAGGCTAAGCTTGATAAAAGTTAGCTTGTGGATGGTGTCTATGAAGTAGTTATTGAGCTGGATGGCAGTCTCTAGTGGAGTGTTATTGGGGAAGTGGGTTGTGGTAGAGGAGTTGCCAGGGTGCAGAATATTGCTAATGGTGGACCAGAATATTTGGGGGTTGGAGAGGTGATTGAATTGTGCCACATTGTAAACGTTTTTATCCTTTTTTGTTAGGTTTCTGATCTCCTTGTAGCTTTGTAGTAGGGAAGGGGATTTGGTTTTCTGGCAAGCTTTCCAGATACTGTCCTTTTTATACATGAGGGAGCATGTTTCTTTTGATAGCCAAGCTGTATATGAGGCTTTTATACTAATTTTTCTTTGGGGAGCAAGTGAGTCTAGGATGTTGAGGAAAATCTGATACATTTTTTATACAGCTTCACTAAGGGGAAGGTAGTGAAGGAAGGACCAGTTAATGGGTGCTAGTTTAGAATTAAAGGAATCAATGTCGAATGATGATAGTTTAATGCAATCTCTCTATATGTGGGATTTGGATGTTGTAGTAGTGTCTCTGGATGTGAATAGGAAGGTGATCACTAATGGAGTCAGGCAGGGTGCAGGGGCTGTGGTAGAGATTAGGGTCAGTGGTAAGTATCCAGTAAAGGATAGGATTGGTACCAGTAGTTTTATTAATATGAGTGGGGGATGTGATGAGTTGTTTGAAACCAGGTAAGGTGATAAGGTGCTGTTTTTATGGAGACCTAGTCTTCGTGGGCTTAGGCAACTTTTTTTTTTAATAGCCTCAGTGAAAGACATTTTAGTATGGATTGGTGTAGACAGTTGTGGAAGCATGTGTTGCTCAGAGTCTTTCTTGTGAGGCCACCATGTTACTTAATTACTTGTACTGCTCGATAACAGAATGCCTTGCATTAAGTAAAAGTTCAAAATCAGTGAACATCGGGCAGCAGCGGTACTGCCTAAGGTTACAAAGTGCTACAAGGCTGGCAGTAGAAGGAATATAAGCAAGCTAATCTTCCATTAAAATCTAGAGAGATTTGGGAAATCTAACTGAATATAAACAAACTTACTAAGTAAGTTGTTGTTTGTCTTTTGGCTTTTTCCCGGTAATGGGTCGCCACAGCGGAACTCCGGTCTGCTAATGATTGGCAGTAGATTTTTACGAAATGCTGAGGTGCCAGCTCGACGCCCAACCTTCAACGAAGGCATGCCCAATTACACACGCATGTCTTTCGAACGCTACCCAACCACAGGGAGGACATGCAGACTCCACACAGAAGGCACTCACAGGCCAAGCCGAAAATCGAACGGGAGAACCTCTTGCTGTGAGGTAACAATGCTACTGCTGTACCACCGCAGAAACCCCAAAAAATGCAATTCAAGTTTGTTGCCAGAGTCGCACTTCCTCGCTATCTTACATAAGTGTTGTTTAACCTAAGTTGCCACATGTGTTAATGGACAGTGCAGTGTTGGAAGTACATGGAGCAGCTACAGTCTGCTTTGTGCACTATAGACCAGCAGTGGAATGCTACAGGCTACTTGGAGTACAATATGCGTGCAGCTCAGCTGGTTGAGCAAATCTGAGAAGCTTATATGCTTGTAAGTACTTCTAGTTACAGTGCAAATAGGATATGGTGGAGGTAGGTGGAATAAATGAGGGTAGGAATCGAAAACACATCTATGCAGTGCATGCTGCAATACCAAAACACCTTATTTATACCAAAGAAAGAATGACAGCTAGAGAAAGATCAGAGCACAGTACATAATAGCAACTCATTTGTATTTCACCTCAAGCAGCTTCCAGTCCTAGCTTGCATTCTCTTCTGCCACAGAAGGAAATCCGTAATCTAATTTTAAGCAAGTCAGTAATTCAGGGATAAATTATTATCAGTACACTCAAAATTAAGCAATTACAGCAAAAGTCAGGTTGACTGATGTTCCCGCTTTCAAATTAGAGTCAGATCCAGTTTTAGCTGATCACAAATGAAGCATCCAGCTCTGTCTCTCTACTAGCAACAATGATTCATAAGGCTGTATGATAGCTTAGCATTTAAAGTTTCTGTTTTGCAACTACTACTTTGGGATGTAAACCTGATGTTTGTTTTTTTTTTTTCTTTTTTTTGAGGGTAGGGTGGTAAGACTCCATTCTCCTCCAACAAACCAAAAATATACTGCTTGAGTGACTATTCTAAGCTGTCCATATACGTTAAATGTATCCCTCCTCTTGTGGCCCGAGCCATGATTGAAAATAGTAACCAACTGCTAAATAAAATGGACATCTCTGACTAAAACAGCCTGTAGAAATGCCAGTGTTAACATTAAAACTCTGACACTTTCTTGTTTATGGGTGTTATGCTGTTGTACCACTTGCAAAGGGAAAAAGGCGGTCAAGAATCACACAAATGCTGGAAGATAAACTGTTTATAAAACACGGCAAAGCTTTCAGGTCAAAAACCCTTCTTCAGTGCATACATTTCAATGTTAAAAACACAATGAATATACAATATGGGTCTATGTCACATGACTTGCAGCCACACAGTCATATGACCATTACATTCAAAAATTATAAAAACTTTTAAAAAATTACATTTCATTTTAATTTACTTTGCTGTAAAAATTTTAACACAGGTTTCAATGTTACAACATCATTAATTCCTGGAGTTTTATCTGCCTGTAGTCTAGTTATCCACTCATACTCCTTTAATTCTAACTTGTTATTCATATCCCCACCTCTCTCTGTTTTTTCGACTACATGTATAACTCGAAACATAAATCTATGTTCTGCCCCAAGCTCTGCTATATGCTTATATAGGGAATTTGTACTTACTGCCCTATTGATCTCAGACTTGTGTTCAATTATTCGGTTCTTCAATTTTCTAATAGTTTTACCTATATAGAATGAAGAACACACGGAGCACGTGGCTATATATACTACTGCAGTAGTATTACAGGTTGCTTTAATATTAAAGTGGTAAAGTCTATTTGTTGAAGGATGTTTGAACAGATGACTAGTTCCTTCATAAATATCTCCACAACATGTACAGTTGTAACATTTAAACGTCCCTAGTTTGGTTACATTATTAGGTATAAATCTATTAAATTCTTTATAACAAACTCAGCATGTAAAAGAAGAAGTACGTTTGTACCTAGCAGTGTACCTGTGTTGTTGGCATTTCAAAATTTATGTGAGCAAGAAATTAGAGAGGTTTATAGTAGTAACTTTAAGCGCAATGATACAGTAGCTAATAGGAATTTTAATTTGACTAAAGAAGAACATGAAGCTATGCAAATATTGATCAAGCATGGTGACCTTGTAATTAAACCAGCGGATAAGGGTAATGTGACGGTTGTAATGGATAAAGAAAAATACTTAAACTCAATGGGCAATTTATTAAATGATGTGACAGCTTTCAGAACTATTAGTCAAGAAGATGTTAGAAAATGCATTAGTACCATTAATATGGCTATTTATGATCTACAACTACAACTGTCCAGATTTTTACAGAATGTCCAGATTTTTGTCTCATATTTTTGGTCTGGTCTTCATAAAATTTGTAGTTCTCTGGCAACTTATTGAGGTTGACGTCACTAAATAATAACAGATGTTTGTGTTTCAGACTTCAAATGTTTCAGAAAATATACAATTCCATACCTGTTATAATAGAATCTTTCTAAGTTGTAGGAGCAATTTTTAAAATCTGTTCCTATTGTTGAGCCTTTGTCCCCCCCATTATTTCTGGCTTTGTTTCTTGTGCTGGGATATATGTTGGGAAGGCCATATACTCTGCTCCATTACTAGGTGGTCAAACAGGCTATGTTCAGAATATGACACCTCAACTACTCGCTCTCCGATTTTGCTAAAGTATGTAAACTATGCTTGGATTGCTGCTAACCACCCAAAAATGCTATCATTCACATCTGTAATACCCTTAGTCCCCTGGGAGTCATATTCCTGAGCTCTTTAATTCTCTTACCTACCCAAAAGAATTGCATCATTTACCTTTGCGTTGATTTTGGCTCTCCAAGATTAGGGTACTGCATCTCTGTTTTGCTGAGAACTGCCAGGAAGCATGTGTGCCCTCTTATTTAAATAAATGAGTGGAGCATATATGGTTCTTAACCTTTGTTTTCAGGAGTCATACATGTTAACTCCCACAAAGGTTCTGATATGCATCACCACAAGTCAAGTGCTGTATATTTTTTCAGGTTTATATTAAAATCGCGAAGCGGCGTTATATCGAATGCCTCTTCAGAGACACATAAAGACCGAACGCACTAAAACGCGAATGGTCAAAACAGCAATTTCTTTCCCTGGGAAAGAAATCGCTAGTACCAAACACACACACACACACACACACACACACACACACACACACACACACACACACACACACACACACACACACACACACACACACACACACACACACACACACACACACACACTATTTAAAACATAACTAAGTCGAGGGCTTCACCCCACCACACTCCCCTAACTAAATATACCAACTCCGAGATTGCACTACAGTGGGGTAAAGGGCAATGCTATGGCTCAGGTCAAGTGATTCTTTTTCCCTGGGAAATAAAGTCACTGGCCTGAGCCTTCACTATTTTCAGACTTTGGTCTTTATGTGTCGTTGAAGAGCTCTTCGATGTAACACCTCTTGGCAATTTTAAAATAGACCCATTTTTTCATGATACTTCCTGCTTCCCAAGGCAACTGTCTTGCAGGATCTCTATGCTTTCCTTCAGACCTGCATTTTTAATGACACCATATGAACCATTCTGATTACATTTTAACTAAGCATTATTCAAACAAAGCATTGTTTAAAGAGTTAACTATTCATCTCAAACAAAGGCCATTATTAAATAGGTACAGTTAACCTACTTTGTTTTTTTTTTTTACATTGGGCATGACAGGATAAATCATCCCTATGTTCTATACCATAGAACAGTCAAGTCGCTGATGTTTAATGTTCTTTCTGAACTAAAACTGCCAAAAGTTCTGATAAAAAAATTATTCTTAATTGAAGCCAAAATGCACTTTTCTTCAAATAATGTGCAGTCATGGTGGAAATATTTAAAACTGGGTGGAGAACCTCTGAAATGTTTAAGTCATTTTTATGTAGTGTTGGTTTGGTTTCATATAATATCAGTGTTTGAACTTTGACTAATAAGATTCAGAAACACTATTTTCAATTCTATAATTTAGTTCAGATGTCCTGAGACCATGCTATAGCAGTGACCCATGTTTGGTATTGCAGGAGGCTCACAGGTAGAGAGCTAAAGAGTAAAAGGCTAAAACACTCCGTTGTCTTGCTGAAGTGCCTTTTACACTTTCATAGAATGGCTGCTTTATGTAGATACCTGGTATGAATACAAGACTAAGGGTGGCAAACAAAAGAGAGGTTGCTGAAAGTGTTCTGCAGGGTGTACCCATTTGTATAGGAGTAACAAAGAGACACTGTTAAAACACAAAGGGCATTGTTTACATTAATGCATCAAACTAACAACATGTAGGCCAGAGTCTTTACTGAAGCAGCCAAGAACTGTAATCTCAAATCAGAAGAGAATGCATGAAGAAAATCAGCTTTATATAAATGCATCTTGCTTAAAATATAGTGTTTTATTAATGAAAACTTGCAAAATGGAATACAATGCACTGAACTCTATTTTCTTCTTTATTAGTATTTAAATATTCTCCCCAGTACAACTGCAAAACTGCAGCAAATGAAGTAATCAGTATGTATCAAGCTCTATGCTGCTTAATACAAATACATATACATTTTTAAATACTTTGTGCCCCAGCTGCCTGTTGATCTGCTGCATCCCAGCCAGTCAGCCTATTTATTCCTTTATCCTCATGGCCAAGTGGGGGCTGAAAAAGGCCATCATTAAGGAAGGCATTATGAGTGGTTTAAGGGTTTTTACTTTACAGCCCAACCTCTATATGTCTGACTAACCAGGGAATGGGTCAAGTAGTGGGCTGACTGCCCCAGACATCCATCACTTCTGCAAGGAACATTCCTTACAAGCAGCTCCCTCCCCGACTTTTAAGTATGGGAAGTTGTCGTCCCTGTTCTCCACTAGGGAAGATGGAGCACCCACAACCATTCTTCTCTCTGTGGGAGAGAAGATCAGCCTGCATTCCCTTCATTCATCTCCCTTTCTGATTGGATGAATCAGTACCGGGGCCACTAATCTAACCCCATCACTTAGGTTGCAGTCTGTGGTCTATCCCTCTGCTCCACTAAGCCAGGTTGCTTACTACAAAAGTGATGTTTGTGATGACACAAGACATTGCTTTGAATGCATTAACATAACATAAAATGCAAATGCAAATGCAATAAACTTACCCAGATATAAATAAATGTCAACAATGTCTCCAATACAGAATCATTAGCAATCCACCAGGATTCTGCCTCTGTCACAGACATAATTTTGTCTAAAAAAAAAATAAAGAGCTTTTAACCAAACTGTTCTCTGCCCTAAGAAAAATATAAAAACATAATTAGAGAAAGGGGGGTGGGGACTTCAACTTCTCATAATCTGCATATATTATGTTAAAAACAGCTACTATTGTAAAATAAACAAATGCATGCAAACAAAACTTGCGGAGCAGAAGTACACTGCTGGTTGAAAAGTTCTTTTGCTAAGATCAACGCATAATCCACTGTGCCTATATTCAGTAGCAAAAAAAAGCCACGTAGATTTAAAGACAAGTATGCACAAAGCATTTTATAATTGCCTAATGAGCAGTACAGTAAGTAACATCCACCCACGCTGAGTTGCTTCTAACTCCTATAGCAATTACATGAACAGACACTGCCAGGCATGGAGTTTACTAGTCAAGGAATGGAAGATTCCCATGGCTTTCTTACACACACACACACACACACACACACACACACACACACACACACACACACACACACACACACACACTATTTAGAGTTGCTAAACACCCTACTGCATATCTTTGAGAGGTGTGAAGAAACCAGGGTACCTGGAGAAAGCCCACAGAATGCAAAGACTTTAGACAAAAGGCACAGCAGCTAAGAATAAATCCAGACTATCCTTTGCTCTGAGGTGGCAATGCAAGTCACTGTGTCACCCTCTGTAAGTAGTATGAGCACCAAATGATAATCAAGGCGAAGTACCTGAATAACGGAGTCATTACACAAAATGGGCACATTTTAGCCTGTCATCCTTGGTATGTATAAAAAGGGGATAGGTCAGCAATGCAGTCAGAGTGGAGTACTAACTAGAAAAATGGGCAGGAGTCCCTTTTTAGTGGTCAAGATAACAACCATGCTACCGAAAGCACAGGTGCCATCCTGGACTACAGATGAGCAACTAAGTGTCAGTTCTGGTATCACTTGTACATAACACTTGCCATTACTGGCAAGGTACAACTGAAGCAGTATGGAATGAATGTAACACCCCTGGACCAAGTATGCACCATCTCCTGAGATCTACAGACACATGGAACCAGTGGCCAATGTGTTCCTTTTCAGGCTAAGCATACGGATGATAGGAATATTTAAAGTGCTGGTAGAAGACAGTGTTGGAATTTCCTAGTCATCAGCCAAGAGATTCCTGGAGAACTTCATCTATGTAATCCAACATACAGAGGAAGTGACTACCCACCACTGCTAACCAGTATGATTGAAGGAGCCTCCATCCTCACCACTGGCAACAGTGGGGGATGTACACTGGAAGGATGACAGGTACACACAGTATTTTCAGATGCAGCTGTCTGCATCAAGTACAATTTGCCTTAAGAGCACAGAGACCACAGTCAGTCCGGGGCTGGTTTCTCCCTCTTCTTCCAGATCCCCAATATGACTCCTCACTGGCACAGCTATAGAGTTAAGATCTCAGCTGAGTGACCAAGCAAACACAAATTGTTTTAAGTGATGTCTTTCCAATGTGTTTAGTACTAAACTACTAGAACTATACCACATGCTTGCTTGTGACCAAAAATTAAATGTCAAGCAATATTTCTTTTTCTGACTTGTTTAGGCAAGGGTCCAGGATCCAAGCTTGCAGCAATGTTGAATAATGTTACTTTTTAGCCATTCCTCAAAGAGGGCTGAGCACAGAGAATTAATGGGCTGAGGGTCGCAAGGTGCATCTTAATCATTTGTGTAGGCTCAAGTGCACGTCAAAAGAAGTTGGATACATTGCTGAAGCCATGATCATGAGTATTATACTTATGCTAAACATGCAAGAGTGCACAAGATTACCAACCCCTGGAGAAGTTCTTCAGGCAGCTTACCTGCACTGAATTCTGTTGATGAAGGTGTGCTGTGTCAGCCTCATAAAATCATTACTCACCTCCGAAAACAGAAGTACAATGCAGACTATGATCTGTCAGCCAAACACGGAGCTGATACCATGGCCTTAATCTCACTACTTGAGGAAAAATTGCTGCCAGCAGTGATCTATTCATTTCGGGTGGATTCAAAGAATTATGTTGACCTTACACGGAAGTGGTATGCAGAAGCCATTCCCTTTCCATTAAACGTCTTCCTGCCAAATCATCTTCAGGGAAAGTACCTAGAGAGGCTGACAAAAAGCAGTGGTTGGTGTGAGGAGGATGAAGAGAAAGAGAAAGAGCTCTTTGCAGAGGCCTGTGAATGCATGAACTTGCTGTCTCAGAAACTAGGAACACAGAAGTTCTTCTTTGGTGATTTGCCTGCCTCCCTGGATGCATATGTGTTTAGTCACCCTGCCCTATTGCTTTAGGCAAAGCTTCCAAAAGGAAAACTGCAACAACACCTGAAGTCTCTAGATAATCTTTACAGCTTCTGTACCTCCATCTTGTCTCTTTATTTCCCAGGGAATGAAGGTGAACTGAATTCAAAGAAAATGGCTTCTTCTGGAAATTCCACTGATTTTGGATGATGACCCCTTCAAAAGACGCAAACAGATCCTGTCTTTGGTTGTAGGACTGGCAGCTATGATTGGATATGCCTTCCTTAATGTAATTGTCTCCATCAAGCGTGTTTCAGCAGCAAAAAAACTGACTGAGTCCAGTCATCTCGATGATGATGGTGATGAAGAATAAGTCATAGTACCTGAATTTGTTTTTTATTTCTAACCTTTCTGAACTATGGATATTTGACCTGTCTTTCCCTGTAAAACCTGGTTTATACTGATCTGAACAGTTTTTACAGAAAGTACCATTGCATCATTGCATTATTAAGAGAGAATTTGCCAGTTCCAGAATTAATTAACTGGCCTTTTTTACAGATAGAAGAGGGTGGATCTGAATTATCCCTGATCAAAAGGATCTCTTTGAAATTCTGAACACCATGTAAAGGTGACAGTAGTCAGTTTTATTTTGAATCAGGATTTTGTGTGTGTGTGTGTGTGTGTGTGTGTGTGTGTGTGTGTGTGTGTGTGTGTGTGTGTGTGTGTGTGTGTGTGTGTGTGTGTGTGTGTGTGTGTGTGTGTGTGTGTGTGTGCGCATGTGCATGCAGACTGGAAAATACTTGCTGGTAACTGTTAGATTTTCCCTCTTAACCTAGTTCCCTTTTATGTACTGTTACTTTGCAAGTCTGTGTCCTGCTCTTGTGTACTGGCATTGAAAGTATCAACATTCTGGTGCCATGATGCCTTGAACCCTCCCCCCTGACAGAAACTTCTGATACCAGTTTGTTAGTAGTGTCCCCCATAGTATGTAATGCTTGTATGTGTGTGTGAGGGGGGGGGTTACTAAATGATGGACAGCATCAAAGTAGCCTTTCTAGGACAAAGTTATTGTTTGATGCTGATACAGGCCTCACTGTATTATACTTCAGTGGTTACTGGAAATGTTCGCTGTCACCATGGACCTCATGCTCTGTTGGAGCTACATACTGTGCAGATTTCATTATGTTTTAGATGCAGCCAGTTTCTGGTACCAAGACCCAAGCTTCCTTTCATTGTGCTGCTTGGGTTTCTGGTGATACCATGTACTTTACGACAAAGAATGTTTGTTTTCTTTGGAATTTCACTGGTGTTTGATACCAAGCAATGGATTTTTCTCTTGCAAAGTGCAAACAGCACTAAGAAAAGAAAATGCACATGGCAAGTACTCTGAAATTAGTTCCATTTTCCCTTTCTCTTCTGTCAGCCAGTTGGGTCTGGGATCAGTCTTTTGAGACACTGGACAAAAAATAACATTTCAACAAGAAATACCTGCAAGTTGTTTTAGGGTATAAAATTCTTAACTTAGAAATTTGCATTTGAATCTTGAACCCAATTTCTGTCTCACTTTTTAAAATTAATATGTGGATGGTGCAGTGGTGCAGCAGTAGCATTGTCACCTCACAGCAAGAGGTTCTCCAGTTCAATTCTCAGCTGGGGTGCCTTCTTTGCAGAGTCTGCATGTCCTCCCTGCATTTGTCTGGGTTTCCTCCCACGTTACAAAGACATGCGTCTGGAGCATTTCTCCCTGGGCCTCTGCTGAAACTTGGCTCGTTCCAAGTCGGACTTTCCCGGTTAACAAATGTAAAATAAAAAAAAATTATAATCAACATATTGAAACTTAGCCTAACAATGATCTGAGTTAACAAACTCAGACATCTAAGCATACTCATCTCAAGATCCTGTGAAGGAGATCACCAAAAACAGATGTTCTATCAGCAAAAACATTGACATTAAGCAGCAGAGGATTCTGTAGGATGCCAGGGAGACCTGCCTGCACAGTCTGCCAACTACCAAAAAGAAGGTCAGGAAAACTGTAATTGAGAACTTCTTCAGGAAAATTTGTCTTTTTGTTAAGGCCTCATCCTGGTAGTAAACATAATGCTCACGATGAATAAGATGGTCATTTTGCAGGCACATCTGTCCCATACTGCTGTCTGACCTTCATGTCTGCCTGCATAAAGACCATAGTTCATGCTCAGTCGGTGAATTGTGGTATACATTTGACATAACTGCCTTTGCATGCATTATTCATTTCAGTCACCATCACAAGTGTGTTGCACGCAGCATAGGTCTGTGTTTTGCATGGCATCTGTGACAGCCACAGTACATATGGTTGCAAAGCCAGTTGTACACAATTGCCATAAACAGCAAGGGTTATAACACATTCCTGCTGCAGGAATATCCCTAATGTTTACTTCACTTAGCCAGAAATACCCACAGAAAAGCAAAGGGCTACTTTGTGGACATGTAAAGGAATAAGTGCAGTTACCAGGTAATATCATACATCAACATATAAAAAAACATTAATAAAAATGACTTAATGGATGCAGTTATGCAAGTGCTGCAGTTAAACACAGTACACTATATTTTCACCTCAAGTAGGAGCAATTTAGTGCAATGGATTAAGGCTATGAACTTCATCCTGAAGTCCTGGTTTAATACCCTGACTTTGGTTATGTGACTTGGATCAGACAAATGGCAAACAGTGTTGCACATTACTAATAAAAAGAGGCAGTTGTGCCTTGTAGGCTTACCAGGTAAGCACAAAAAAATGAAAGTGCAAGTTGAAACTGTAGTTGTAGCTAGTTTGGTAACTATGACAAGAGACTGCATACTGCAAAGTCAAGAAATAATACTGAGTACATGACATATAATGTGTACATACCACTAGTTGTGGTGAGGAATGCAGTACAACTGTGACTGGTGCACCACATACACAAGTTTTATGCAAGGGGTAAGCCCCTTTGCACCCTACACCCTCTGTTATCTTATTTATATCAATGTCTAAACTGCAAAACAGCAGGGAAAGAGCAAATTACCTGACCTTGCTGTACGGTGACCTCACATGCAGAACAGCTAGCAGGCAGCAAAACAAACAAACAAACAAACAAACAAACAAACTCTTTTACAAATCACTCAGTGCTGGATATAGAAAATCTGCAGCATGTAAGCTTCTATGCACAACTCATTTACTAGGTTATGTCACTTAATGTAGTCAGGCAGGCACAGTTTCCAATCACAGTACATTGTACTTCATATTTTCACTCAGGAATTAAAGTAAAGCACACATCAAAAGTCATGTTTTTCCTTCTATGGAATCCAGTAAAATCTTATTATCAGATACTTGTGTGACTTCTAGAAATGAATGCTAACTCCTGAAAATAAGGTAGTATGAAATGAAAGTATTAATGCTTCATGTTGCAGGAGTGAAGCCTTGTAGCTAATATTTGGATAGTAGTAGAGCTTTTATGTACCTTACTTTGGTCTACCTTAGTGCACCCCTCTCTCTACATGTTTTACAGCTACTTTCCATACTGACCCTATGTTAGACATTTTCACCTTTGGATATAAAATCCTAGATACACAAATAGATCACAGGTCTCCCTGCCTGATGGGCTGCATGTAGGATATAGACAGTTATCCCAGTGCTCCAGATCTCAGAATCAAAGGGCTGTTGCATTTCCTGGCTCGAATAGCAGGCTTAGAGTCCCTTAACAACACAGGACATCCTTGGAGAGTTGTGCTGCTGCTCACTTTGGTGAGTCTCCCAGTAATGAGAGAAACACCCTTGTGCAGTCCTCACCTTATTCTACAAGCAGACAGCCCTTCTCAATCTCCTCTCTCTCTCTCTTAGTCTAACTATCTGTGTTAGATTTTATGAATATAAGGCTGAAATTAATTGTTTGTAAATATTGTTGTAAATATGCTGAAAGAAAAAGCTTGCTTAAATGCAGAAATAGAGTTTAGTAATATGTGATCAACAGTCATACTAAATGACCATGGCTTGAAAAATAAGGAACCTGCTGAATGGACATTTTTCCCTTACAGACTTAAAAACAGGATGTATGCAAGAGCAAAAATGCAAAATCTGCTTTTAAAGAATGGTCTCATACAATGTGTTTCCTCAAAAATATGTTTTTCTGCATGGAAAACAGGACATGTTTATCAGCATTGGCACAAGAACAGATGTTCTTATACAAAGATCCAAATAGAATACAGGATGTCCACACTGTCAGAAAAGCTGGTCTCGTACAAGACATTGTTAAACAAGGAAGCTTAGTATTGTTTCTACAGGATGAGCAATTCTCCAAAATAGAATATCAAGAGGAAATGTATATGTTTATGCATGACTAAAAGTGTATATAAAGAGCTGTATAAATCCAGTTATGTTAGAGGTATGGTAGGGACTCATTTGTCCTGAGGTAAATGTTATATCTCTCACATCATCTGTACTATATGAGAAGTAAAGTTGGAACAGTACTTTTAAGCTGCAACATTGTTCCGTTTGGTTTATTATAAAACGTTATTTGTTACTGCTCTCTAAAGTTGATGCTGCAAAGTATATTCTCTCATCAGTGTATATTCTGCAAGTTTCTGCATGCAACAGACTGTGAATGCAAATATAACCAGACTTTGAATTTTAGCAGAATCCAGCCAGCAAGACTGAGTGTCTTAAGAACACTTCAAATCCATCACACCAAGCAGTAAGTAGCTCAATATAATTTTTCAATGGTGAGCCAGCCAGGAGTACAGTTCAAATCAATTGTGCAGGAGGGTATAAATACCTACTAGAGGTAATAAACAGCAAAAGCTTTATACATTCTATTCTCACAGCATAAAGCAGGTAAATAGTGCTGCAGTATACTACAGGGGGAGATATACTTTCTGAGTTTTACACTGACTGTATAAGCAGTACTGCACAAGGGTCTGAAATAAAGCTACAGAAAAAAATAAAACAACAAGGGTCTGAAATAAAACTACAGAAAAAAATAAACAAGGGTCTGAAATAAAGCTACAGAAAAAATAAACAACAAGGGTCTGAAATAAAGCTACAGAAAAAATAAACAACAAGGGTCTAAAATAAAGCTACAGGAAAAAATATCTCATTCCTTCTTGACAATACTCTTTTAGGGGGAGGAAAAACAGGTATTAGTGTATTAAAAATACTGGTAAACTGGATTAAACCTGACAGGATAAGATATTTTACAAGTTGTTAATAGCTGTATTTACAACCTGTTAAACTGTAAAGCTATACAAGAGATGGCTTAAAAAACAAGAGATGGCTTAAACTTGATTACAGCTATACAAGAGAGAGTAAAGACATAAAAAAATTGAACAAGATCGGTCACTATTTTAATATGTTTTTTGGCAAAACAATGTTGGTATAAAAAAGCATGAATATTTTTAATTGCTGAGTATGTAGTTTAATATAACAGGACATATGGGTTTGGTATCAATTCCACTAGATATTTCTAAAGAGACATAAACATTTTCCAAGATTTTGCTCAATATTAATGTTATTAAATTTGTAAGATTAGACTAAATGTACTTTATAGTCTTTGTATGTACAAATGTAGAAAATTTCAGTACAAATGATAGTCTTTGTATGTACAAATGTAGAAGAATTCAGTACAAATGAAATTAATGTCTAGTAATATGTGTGAAAAAACATATTTAAAGAAAAAATGGGTCCAGGGTACCTACTAGATTGAAATGCATGAACAGCAAACAGTCAATGTAAATACATACTGTACAGAATACATTGTAATAAGTTTGAAAGTAATTTGTCAAGTTGTAATATCATTGGTTTTACCCCAGTAAAATAATTGCTTTCAAATATTTATTATCTAAGCCCAGTTCAGTATTTTACCAAGATGTTATTGAGCAGTTCAGAGACATGAACACAATGTGATGGTTAAAATGACATTAAAACTGTATATTTTCAGCAGTGTATAAATGCTTGCAGTAGCACATAGTTATTGTCTCTTATAGTTAATTCAACAGTTGCAAAGAGTTAATGGAACAGTTCTAAGTCATAAGTTGAATTCTGTGATTGCAAAAGAATAAATTGATCAAGTTAAAAAAAATAACATTAAAGCAGACAAAGCTCATAATTGATAAAATATTTTCACAGAATGGTCTGCAAAAGAAAAAGTTTTAAATACATTCAGTTTTGTAGTAATACTTAATAATAATGTATTAACTATGTAAAATTGCATTTTGACTTGTATCAAAGGAAGACTATAGGTTTGTTTCTTAATGTTTAAAAACAGAGGGAATTGTTAGATTTTATGGATATAAGGCTGAAATTAATTCTGTTGTAAATATGCTGAAAGAAAAAGCTTGCTTAAATGCAGAAACAGAGTTTAGTAATATGTGATCAACAGTCATACTAAATGACCATGGCTTGAAAAATAAGGAACCTGCTGAATGGACATTTTTCCTTTATCCTGCAATGGGCAGTTCAAAGACAATGGCAAGCTAGCCTGCATTTGAACCTACAATCTGCAATTCAAACACAGGGGGAGTGGTGGTAAGCCTTGCAGAGGGTCACTTCAGTCAAATTGCAGTAACTAACATTTGTACGTATGTATAAATCCATACAGAAGAATTCCAGTTTATGCAGCTTGCAGTAGTAAAGTTTTTTAGACGTCTAAAATCCGGAGTGAGACTAGTTCAAGAAATTCGCAGTGCCATAAATTCTTCAAGAAAAGGTGAATGTCCACTAGCACAGTAGTCCGCTGCCTGTTGTTCTTCACCAGCTTCTCAAGTGACTCTGAAAAATTTCTAGCCATTTGCAATAACAGCCTGATCACCTGTTTTCTTGCTAACTGGTAAGACTTTTTTCTGTGTCACATATTTAGTGTGGATGATGTTAAACAGTTTGTATATTCTTAAGACAGTTTGTGTATTCTTACATAGTTTGTATATTCTTAGACAGTTTGTATATTAGACAGTATGGATATTATTTATAATTCATGCAGGAGTAAACCAAACTTTAGTAAATTGCTATGTTGGTATACACAGCACATTAGTAAATGTAAAACCTTATTAGGGCAGGTTGATAGTAAGGCATTATGCAAATGCATTACAATATTTGACTGGTATCTCAAAGAAAACCATGTGAAATATGACAAATGTTTATTGTGTGCTTCAACAAAACCTGCATTTCGTGTACTATGCCATAAAAAAGTATTGCATCATATTACTAAAAAAATAGACTGTGAAGACAGATCTGTTCATGATAAAGAATTAACTAAGGGTAAAGTGTTTCCATTATATTCAGATGTTGAACAGTTATGTCCTGTCACCACATGTGAGTCAAATCAGTTACTGATAGAACCCCTAGTACATTTTGTTACAAAGGAATGTAGTAAACTTCAGAAAGAGAGACAAAATGAGTTCAGGAAGTTTATACAAGTTATACATACATCTTTTCAAAAGTGCATAGGAGTTTCAAATTCAGCAGAACAGCTTACTAAAGAATGTCAGAAAGACCATGCAACATTACAGGAAATTCAACAGCAGTTGCAAAATGAAGGAAATAAATTAGCTAAACTGACAAAGACTGGGAACTTCCTGCATACACAGTTAATCTGTGCAAAAGAAATATATTTTATAATATGTTTATGTTTTGAAAATGGTTAAGCATAAATGCTAGGATGGTAGGGGCAAATCATTTTTAAATATTTTACTTTCATTCAGTTAAAGCAAGACATCTATCAGTACTACAGTAAAGTAAAGCATATGAATGCCATTCTTAGCATAGTCAAAAGGTAAACAAAACTGTTCTAGTGTATAAAATTAAATAAAATAGATAATAAGAGTAAAAAATAAAGTCACAAGACTGACATGCTTGTATAAAGATATACAGATATATGACAGACATGCATGTATGTTCTTTTCATCTAGAGTACATTTGTTTACAATACACAAAAGCAAAAGGCAGATGTCAGCAAATATAAATACTATAAATATAAACATGTGTTGGTTAAACTAATATCTATTTTGTTTTTTTACATTTTTTTTAAATTGTATAGTAACACCACACCAAACAGTTAAAGTTCTAAATTTTAAAAAGAAAATCACAGATGGTATTTGTCAAACAGTTTTTGTAAAATTAATGGCAGGACAGTTAGTTAAATAAATAAAAAAATACTGAAATCCATTTAAGCTAATTGTAAAATAATGTCTATTTATGTTGTATAAATGCATAGTTATGCAAATCACAATCACATTAAAGGAAAAATGCCAAAAGAATTAACTATAGTTTACAGAGTATGAAATGTGAGCTCAGACCTTCCTAGACTAGATGAATAGTTACAAATAATGTTAAAAAGATAAGATAAAAAACAAGACTGATTACCAGACAAGTAGCTTGAGTTTTTCTAAAGCATCATTGTTATTAAAACATAAATGATAAAATGGTTACATGCAACACTATTTGGTAATTGTAATAAAATGTCACAATTGTGCATAGATGTCACTGATAATCTATTTGCAAGTAAATGTTAAAAGAAAAAAAACTCAGTTGCATCAAGTACAGCCAGCAAATGGGCTATAGTATACATACAGTTCAAATCCCACAGCAAGTAAGCTCCAGTAAGCAGAGCCACATAATTTTTCAATGGCGAGCCAGCCAGGAGTACAGTTCAAATCAATTCTGCAGGAGGGTATAAATACCTACTAGAGGTAATAAACAGCAAAAGCTTTATACATTCTATTCTCACAGCATAAAGCAGGTAAATAGTGCTGCAGTATACTACAGGGGGAGATGTACTTTCTGAGTTTTACACTGACTGTATAAGCAGTACTGCACAAGGGTCTGAAATAAAGCTACAGAAAAAAATAAACAACAAGGGTCTGAAATAAAGCTACAGAAAAAATAAACAACAAGGGTCTGAAATAAAGCTACAGAAAAAATAAACAACAAGGGTCTAAAATAAAGCTACAGGAAAAAATATCTCATTCCTTCTTGACAATACTCTTTTAGGGGGAGGAAAAACAGGTATTAGTGTATTAAAAATACTGGTAAACTGGATTAAACCTGACAGGATAAGATATTTTACAAGTTGTTAATAGCTGTATTTACAACCTGTTAAAATGTAAAGCTATACGAGAGATGGTTTAAAAAACAAGAGATGGCTTAAAATTGATTACAGCTATACAAGAGAGAGTAAAGACGTAAAAAAATTGAACAAGATTGGTCACTATTTTAATATTTTTTTTTGGCAAAACAATGTTGGTATAAAAAAGCATGAATATTTTTAATTGCTGAGTATGTAGTTTAATATAACAGGACATATGGGTTTGGTATCAATTCCACTAAATATTTCTAAAGAGACATAAACATTTTCCAAGATTTTGCTCAATATTAATGTTATTAAATTTGTAAGATTAGACTAAATGTACTTTATAGTCTTTGCATGTACAAATGTAGAAAATTTCAGTACAAATGATAGTCTTTGTATGTACAAATGTAGAATAATTCAGTACAAATGAAATTAATGTCTAGTAATGAATATGTGTGAAAAAACATATTTAAAGAAAAAATGGGTCCAGGGTACCTACTAGATTGAAATGCATGAACAGCAAACAGTCAATGTAAATACATACTGTACAGAATACATTGTAATAAGTTTGAAAGTAATTTGTCAAATTGTAATATCATTGGTTTTACCTCAGTAAAATAATTGCTTTCAAATATTTATTATCTAAGCCCAGTTCAGTATTTTACCAAGATGTTATTGAGCAGTTCAGAGACATGAACACAATGTGATGGTTAAAATGACATTAAAACTGTATATTTTCAGCAGTGTATAAATGCTTGCAGTAGCACATAGTTATTGTCTCTTATAGTTAATTCAACAGTTGCAAAGAGTTAATGGAACAGTTCTAAGTCATAAATTGAATTATGTGATTGCAAAAGAATAAATTGATCAAGTTAAAAAAAATAACATTAAAGCAGACAAAGCTCATAATTGATAAAATATTTTCACAGAAAGGTCTGCAAAAGAAAAAGTTTTAAATACATTCAGTTTTGTAGTAATACTTAATAATAATGTATTAACTATGTAAAATTGCATTTTGACTTGTATCAAAAGAAGACTATAGGTTTGTTTCTTAATGTTTAAAGACAGAGGGAATTGTTAGATTTTATGAATATAAGGCTGAAATTAATTCTGTTGTAAATATGCTGAAAGAAAATGCTTGCTTAAATGCAGAAACAGAGTTTAGTAATATGTGATCAACAGTCATACTAAATGACCATGGCTTGCAAAATAAGGAACCTGCTGAATGGACATTTTTCCCTTACAGACTTAAAAACTGGATGTATGCAAGAGCAAAAATGCAAAATCTGCTTTTAAAGAATGGTCTCTTACAATGTGTTTCCTCAAAAATATGTTTTTCTGCATGGAAAACAGGACATGTTTATCAGCATTGGCACAAGAACAGATGTTCTTATACAAAGATCCAAATTGAATACAGGATGTTCACACTGTCAGAAAAGCTGGTCTCGTACAAGACATTGTTAAACAAGGAAGCTTAGTATTGTTTCTACAGGATGAGCAATTCTCCAAAATAGAATATCAAGAGGAAATGTATATGTTTATGCATGACTAAAAGTGTATATAAAGAGCTGTATAAATCCAGTTATGTTAGAGGTATGGTAGGGACTCATTTGTCCTGAGGTAAATGTTATATCTTTCACATCATCTGTACTATATGAGAAGTAAAGTTGGAACAGTACTTTTAAGCTGCAACGTTGTTCCGTTTGGTTTATTATAAAAAGTTATTTGTTACTGCTCTCTAAAGTTGATGCTGCAAAGTATATTCTCTCATCAGTGTATATTCTGCAAGTTTCTGTATGCAACAGACTGTGAATGCAAATATAACCAGACTTTGAATTTTAGCAGAATCCAGCCAGCAAGACCGAGTGTCTAAAGAACACTTCAAATCCATCACATCAAGCAGTAAGTAGCTCAATATAATTTTTCAATCTGCATTACCCTGTCTCACTCTTCTCAACTATCCATTAGTAATGTGCACTAACCAGCACACATAAAAGTTGCATTCTGCATTTATGTGGAGTCCCCCAAAATCCCTCCAAATACAGTGGTGGACATTAAAAGAAGATGTAGATACATGTTAATCATTTACTCCCTAAAGTAACACACCCCTGGTTGATTCATTTGTGAGTTAAACTATGGAGATGCCTAAAAACTGGGGGCAACCATGTGACATACAGTCAAATCCTCTGTCAGTCTACCACCTGCAGTATTTTCCTGGTTTTCATCTTAATGGGAAAGAGGCTTTCACATAAAATACTTTCTGAACAATTTATTTGCTGCTTCTTTATAAAACCCAACACTCAACTGAAACTCTGATTTAACAAAAAAACAAGTAATAGAAATTAGTCTTCACGGCACACAGCCTATTTCTACATACACCTGTATTAATGTTTGTGCTGCAGTACATTTCTGACTGTGCAAAACAGGCATTTCATTAAATCTGCTACTGTCAGGAGGTATATCACAGGTATAAGTTTACAAGCATACCCATTTAATTTGCATCTTCTTTTTGGTAATCGTACCTCCTCTGCAGACTATGTAATAAGAATCCTGTCATTACCAGTAGTACTAAACATTCATCAAATCGGTACTAGTTACTGTTGTAAAAATCCAGTCTATTATTATTTGCTTCCCTTATCAGACAATATTTCATGAAGAAATAATGTACAAAATGATTTAGCTCCTCTTCCAAAGTTACACTACTTTTGCTCTCTCGATCATGCACATCTCAATGTGAAATGCAAATCATTGTTCTTGCAATCTACTGAAAAGTCCTGGTATATCACTTCTATGACTAGGTGCAATTCTCAGTCAAAAATCCTAGATCAACACAGCAGAAAAGAAAGGCAAAGTTTTTCAACCAGACTATTTCTATGGAAAAGGCATTGGATTATCTTCTAAACTGTCCTTCAGAATGCCTGCTAATCTTTCACTTTAACATGTAGGAAATGTTTAGCAGACGTTACTGATGCTACATTTCTTTTCTTACTTGACCATCTAATTTTTGTTGTAGTGTGTCGCCCAGTATTTCATTATTCATGCAAATCCTCAGCCTGAGCAGATAATTATACTTCTAAGATTTGGGTTTACCTTCAGTGTAATACATGGTACAGTCACTCATCTTGAGAATCATTGTATTTAGGTGGAAGCTTCTTTTTCCACATTGCAGAAGATGGCTCCTGCTGTGCTAGGTAAACTAACAAATAATACATCTGCGCAGTTTTCAGACCATTTTGCAAGCTATTTACTTAAAATAGGAGAGATTGCCTGTTACTTGTGGTTCTGTGTTAATTTAATACCGAAACTGTTGCTCAGTTTGCGAAGCAGCTCTTGTTGACCCTAATCCCATTCGTTATTATAAAGCAGAAGTCACAGTTTTCAGATGGTGTATACCTTGAATAAGTGCAAAGGGTTGCACTTAAGCTGCACAGAACAATGCAGACACCTCACAAGTGCTTTTGCATCAATCTTTAACTGTATCTGTTCACTTATTAGGTATAATATTATTACTAATAATAATATTAGTGGGATGAAGGATCAACAATAAAACATGAACAACTGCAAATAAATATTAAACATTCACTCACCACTTTCTCTTCAGAGTGATTTGTCAAGTAGTAATGAGTACAAAAGAGGGTCTTTACCATTTAATCTTGGAAAAACAATTGCTGGTTTGGCAACTAAGATTGAACTCCTACAACCCCCTGGGGTTAAATGAAGTCACCTCTATTGCATGCATTTTAAAACTGAAGAATTTAACTCATTAAAAAGTTTTTTGTTCACTGTCCCTTATTGTATCATATTTTATTTATTTGTTTTAAACAAATAGTTGTTTCAAACAACCACTTGTGAAAAATGTAATGTTAAGCCTGTTCTTCTTTGAGAACTAATGTTAGCTATGATAGTGACACATAATTTACACGCACATAGAAATTCATATTGGTTAGTATTATAATTTTAAAAACAAGGAATAGGAGAAACCATATTTTTAGCGAGATGACAACCATTAGTGTATTTATTTCACATATCTATTTATTTATTCATTTATGAATTCATTGAACTTATAAATGCATTCACCATTTATTTTTATTTTTATTTTTATATTATTCTAGTTTATTCAACTTATCTCATGTGTTTAAGTCTTTTTGCTGACGTCATTTAATAATAAATCAAATACTATTGGTTAATGAATTTTTTAAACAACCATGTGATTTATATTTAAACTGAGTTTTTGGTTTTTATTGACGGTCTGAAGAAGTCTGCTATTTCAGAGATGAAAAGCACTTAACCATTTTGTATTTGTGTGCCTTTTGTACTACAATAAATTTGTGTTCCACATGTTGGAGTATCAGTGTCAGTGCCAACATCTTTCACAAGTTTTCATTTGGATTTTGTCTTTTTGGATTACAGGATGTCCCTATATTTGGAGGTATGTTGATATTTTTAAACTTGTTTTATCCCTTCAGTTTACACACGTGATTTTTTTGAACCCATCTATTATACAGAAAACAACACAACATGACCAGCATTCTGCTGGCAACAAAACAATTTAAGAAAAGAGGACACATCTTACACATCCATTATTAGGAAGCAAAAATAAATGACCATGTGCAGTAAAATTTTGCAATACAGTTCATTAAAATCTACAGATTTTGCAGTCCCTTTAATCCTCTGCTTATTTCCCATTATTTTGTCACTTTCTGTAAAATGTCTTTCTGAAACTATCCTACATTGCCATTGAAGTGGAAAGAGCTGTGCACAATTTGGTATTTAAATGTTTTGGTAATTAGCAGTCCATGTTTTTAGCTGGATGTTCTTACATTTCCGGGGCCTTTGTTCCTGTTTTCATTGTTTGTAGTTTGAAGGATATGATGGTTTGAATGGTCAGATCATATCAAACCTTGTAAAGCTGTAATTTATTCTGCTTGAATGATACTTTTGCAGTTTGTTGTTTTGTCTCTACTTAGACTCAGGCATTTTTTTTATTTTTGCTAGTAGACCAGATCTGATGCCGTACAAGATATTAGATTCACTGATCAATTGGTATATTGGTAATATCAGTGCTTGCTCCCCTGACATTTTGAAGTTGAAGCCATGCAATAAAAAGACAAATGTGCATTGTACTTTTCCACTGTTGTATTGCAAAACTCCTGCTCCTAGTGACACTGTACTAAATTATGAGTCATTCAGTTATTCTGCTGCAACAGTTTTTAATAAATCTGTTTGTTCCATTTTTTACTAGGCTGCTAAATAAATGTGGACAACCTTCTACCTTACCACCCTGCTGGACTTGGTGCATATGCTTTAGATTCTCAACTTATCCCCCCCCCCTCCAAACACACACACACACACACACACACTGCTTGGAAGAATAGTTATTCTTCCTGTTCCATTCTCCCTGCTGAGCTGGATACAAACTTCATATTGTCATATTTAGTTTAAGAAACATCCGCTAATTCCTTAGTCATTTTGCATACATTTAGCTGCTATCAATGCCTTTTCTCACCTCAGTTTTACTTAATATTTATATGTGAAAGGTACCAGGTACTGGTAGCCTTCCCCTTTCTCGAGTTTAATTTAGGTTTTTTTATCATTCACTCTAAAGTTATATGGAAATATCTTAACCTAGACACCTAAGTTCTTCTTCTTTTGAAAATGTCTTACATTACATATTATTTTAAGACCTAAAATCTGACCAGATGCTGTTAGTTGGGTCAAAAATAAAAATGATATGAAAAAAATATAGTTAGTACATGACCCACGGTTGAGTATCCAGCTCTAGACAATAAAGTAAGAAATGGAGATGATGCAAACTTATGAATGCTGTTTTTTTTTTTTTTTTTGGTAACAGTTCTGTAAGGAACTTGTCTACAAGAAGATTTTTGTGAAAAAAAGGTCAGAAATCAGTGCTCTACCCTGCAAAACAAATACAAATAAATAAATAAGTAAAGTAAGTGACAGCTGTGCAATGCAGTTATAGGACAGATACCTGAAACTTATTTGTAAGGTAACATTGCAGTACAATGTTATTACTAGCTTTAACAAGTTAAGTCACTTTTGCAAGCAAATGAAACTAAATTGCAAAAACATACTGCCCAGCATAAAATAACTCAGAAGGTTCAAAATAGTGTATGGAGTTCAGCAATTACTCTGGAAATAGCAGTTCAAAAAACATTTTCAGCAGTGGCGGCTCATGCCATCGGACTGCAGGGTTGCAGCCCCCACCACCTGTGAAACGAAAGAAAAAGAAATCATTTAAAAAAATAAATTATTTAATTTAGAATACTATTCAGTATACTGGCTGCTTAGCTGTGAGTCCGACTGGCTCTCTGTGAAAGTCCCAGAACTCGAACTGCGCAAGCTCGGCAAGTTCCGGGTTTTAAAAAAAAAAAAAACAACTAGTTTCTGTAAATTAAGAAGAGAAGGCATTCATGTACAGATGTCCAGAAGTCTATGCGGTTTGTAACCCCAGTAAAGTGGAAGGGGATTGGACCGCCACATCCACAGTCACGTATGTAATGTGGATGGCTGAATGGTTACTGATTGGTTCACGGTCTCTTCTCACACTTTGCGCGTTGGGAAAAAGAGAGTGAGAAACAGTCAGCACTCAGCAGAGTACTTTGGTTTGGACAGGGATGAGTTTGTTCGATTGGACAGTGACTGAGCCTGACAGCAACGATACAAAAAAAATGTAGTAATTTAGATGTTTCTTTCATTATGGCAGTTTTTGACATTAGGTTCACATTGAGCTTCTACTATTGGGAGTATGTATTAACTCTGAGGCTAAGACCCTTGCAAAATTTTTAATTACATTACCATGAGCTGTGGGATTCACTGCATTGTTTTTGTGATCCCATTTTATTTTTCGTAATTGTGGGACTACTAATTAAGGGTCTCACACTCCTAAAAGGGGACGTTTCATACAATTATTCACAAGTCCAGTTTTTATTTGTCATCTTTTATTACCATAAGAAGTCTGGGCTTCTTATTATTTTTACTATTCTAATGCAGGGCTAGATGGTATCTGTCTTTGTAAATTATTTAGCCTTTTCTACAGCAATACATTAAGTTGTTATGGGATTCTAGGGTCTGACAAAGAAGAAGACTTCTAATTTATTTGCTGTTTGTTTTTCATTATTTCCTTTTAAGTATTCCAGTATTTTCTATAAATTATATTCTCTTAAGTGCATTTGCAAAATTGATTACTATTTACATTTCCTAGGTCTCCAGACTACTGTGTTATTTTGTTAATACTTTTATTTTTCACAGCACTTCATTATGTTCGTCTCACTGCCACTATACCTCTGGCAATATCTGACTTGTCTTGGGATTACTTTTCAAAACATATAATGCCATGGCAAGAATGGACCCCACTCCAAAGTCTGGGCATATTTAAAGTTCATCATACTAGGACTGTTGTGTTTTTGATGTTTGCCAGCAGTGGTCTTGTCCGCAACTACATGTTCAGGTCACCTGCATCCGTAGTTGGCATGGTCTTGCCTGTATTTTTGGCACCATATTTAAATATGCTTGGAAATTATTTTTATTATCCCACTTTTTCATAGAGTTACTGAAACTATTTTAATCTCCCGATTCTACATACCTTAAGGTTATACTTATCATGTCTCAATAGTTTATACTTTTATGTCTCTTGGTATGCATTTCTAATTAATAACATTAATAATAACATTGGAAGGGCTACTGGATGGAGTACGTAACTAATCAATTTGTCATTCTACAAATGTAAACCTCTGTGCTGTAATCATCCTGTTCTATAATAGAGAGGCTGTTGTCATATGTTTAAGCATTTTCAGTATTAAAACAGCATGATAACAGTCCATTGTTGGGATTATATATTAACTTTGTTTTAAGTTTGATATGTAGTTTTGAGACAAGTGGTTCTTTCATTATCTTTAGTAGTAGTTAGCATTGGATGATCCCACACAAATGTTCTTTTATTTTTAAGTATTTGTTGGAACTTCAGGTTTCCCGTGCTTCTTATTTATTTGTACATTGCAATGGTTGCTCAAGTTCTAGCGTGTCACTCTTGTCACATTACTGTTCATTTCAGAATATAAGCCCACAGCCAAAGGTACATAGTCAACCTCAGCGTGCACAACTTCTTATGTTTTACATTATATAATCTGATTTAAAGCCTGTTGCACATGCATATGATCTGAATTGGCCAAGATATACTAATTACTCTATATATTTTATGAGCCATACTCTGCAGACATGCTTATTCACAAAGCACATGTAATCTTTGCCTTATTCTGATTTTGAAAAGCTGTCATTTCTTCTAAATAAAATTTCATGACAGTATACGATGGCAGAGTGGAGCAGGACTTTATTTAAATAGTGATTTTTACACACTAGTAACAGTTCAAACTGCAGACTAGTGTGTAAAGCTGAAGACATTTTGTGGAATTTGTAGCTAAGCTGCACGCATGCGTGCTCAAGTTCCACTTTAAAAAAAAGAAAAAAATGATTTTGCTTGTCACCAGACTGTTTTTAAAACAGTCTGGATAGGGAAGACTGCAGACATCAGTGAAGATGTCCAGAAGTCACTGCAATTTTAACTGCAGTAAATTAGAACCAGATTGGACTGTTAAGTCAGAAGCCATGTCACATAATCTGAGTACATGCTGTGGCTGTTGAATAGTCCTGTTGCTCTTGTATTGTCTTCCTGTGCTTTAACACAGTTAATTTGCGAAGGAGAGAGTGAGATGACTGAGAGAGCAGGAGAAAAAAGAAACTATGTGAAGCACTGCAATTTTGCTTGTCAATCAGTCAAATTACTGTTAGGTAAGAGAAGCCAAGGACTGTTTGGCAAGGAAGGATTTTTTTGAAATTATTCCTCTTTAAAAAAAAACAAAACAAAAAAAACAGTACTTAAGTTCTGAGTGATTTTTTTTTTTTTTTGGCAGTGCCACCCAGATACTTTTTGCATTTTTTTCCTGGTAGGGTTGACCAAATCATTTCTGTATTTAATTATTTTCCTGGCAGGTTTGACCAGATACTTTTTAAATGGTGCAGAGGAATTTAACTATTATTTCCGACATCCTGGGCCTGGAGTCGGGCAGATTAAATCAGATAACAGTAGAAGACTGAATCTGCTGTGAGCTGGCTGTTTTGGTGGCTGTTTGTGATGTTTTTCTATCAATATTCTGGCATGGTCAACCAGATACTAGTAGGTGGTGTATGCATTTTGGGAAGCTGTTGATGACTTCGTTTTTTTTATTTTTTTAATATAATATTCTGGCATGGTTAACCAGATACTAGTAGGTGGTGTATGCATTTTGGGAAGCTGTTGATGACTTTTTTTTTTTTTTTTTTATTTGTTTAATATAATATTCTGGCAGGGTCAACCAGATACTAGTAGGTGGTGTATGCATTTTGGGAAGCTGTTGATGACTTCGTTTTTTTTATTTTTTTAATATAATATTCTGGCATGGTTAACCAAATACTAGTAGGTGGTGTATGCATTTTGGGAAGCTGTTGATGACTTTGTTTTTTTTTTTTATTTGTTTAATATAATATTCTGGCAGGGTTAACCAGATACTAGTAGGTGGTGTATGCATTTTGGGAAGCTGTTGATGACTTTGTTTTTTTTATTTTTTTAATATAATATTCTGGCAGGGTTAACCAGATACTAGTAGGTGGTGTATGCATTTTGGGAAGCGGTTGATGACTTTGTTTTTTTTTTATTTTTTAATATAATATTCTGGCAAGGTTAACCAGATACTAGAGAGGCAATGTGTTTTTGGGACTGTTCATGATTTTTTTTTCAACTTAATACACTGACAGGGCCAACCAGATGCTAGTGGTCTATGTGTTTTGGTTGATGACTGGCTTTTTTTTAATATTACCCCTGCAGGGTTAAGCAGATACTAAGGACACAGTGTGTTTTTGGGACTGCTGATGATTTTCTTTTTTTTTATTGTAGGATAATATCTTGGCAGGAGTCAAAGAGATACTAAGTATGCAAGGTGTTCTGTAGAGCTGTTTGTGGATGACATCTGTTTGTTTTTTTTTATCCTAGTATTTTTACAGGGTTAGTCAAGGTAAATTAGGATAGCTTGTCAATGTTTTGCTGTTGAAACGAACTCTACTTTTGCATGAGTAAAGTGTGTATGGGTGAACTGAAGTAACATCACATGCAAGTTCTTGGCTATGTGATATGAAAGAAATACAGTAATGTAACTGTGGTCTTTTATTTTCATTAATAGTTTCTTTAAACCACACTCTGTCCCCTCCAGTCCTGTTCTGCCGTAGGCTGCTGGCTCCGCTTCTGGTTTTGCCTTCTGTGTATAAAGTTAACCCTGAAGTCTTCCACCATTCCAAGACATACCTGGCTTCCTGACAAGAGATCCTCCACTGTTCTCATTAATTTCTTTGTTTGTCCTAAAGAACTGCCCAGAAAAGTGTATGTACCCTAATGGAAAAAATAACCTTACCTGTTACTATTGTATTTAACCCTGCGTATGATGGCTAGCAGCCTACCGCAGACTTCTCTTACCCCATTATTTTTCAACTTTCTCTACACTCCTCTAAGTGCTCCTGTTATTAACTGTTTGACCACTAGGTGGAAGCATATACTTACTCCAACTATTCCTTTTATCTTCCACATTAAACAAATACTGAAACATTTCTAAAAGGTCTATTATACCACGACCCCACATTAATATTCCAAAATGTGCATGCTGATTGGTCAGCGTGCACGTTGTAAATCAAAGACTTCTACTAATGGAAAAAGGTCCGGTCGCCCAAACCTTTTCCATTAGTATAAGTCTTTTTTTTTTTTTTTACAGCAACAGAGAAGCAAGATCTCCGTTGCTTTTTAAAACTGTCTTGCTATGTTAAAGGAGTTTAACATAGTGAAACAGCTTTAAAAAAAGTAACGGAGATCTTCCTTTCTCCGTTGCTTCTTTTAAAACTGTCTCGCTATGTTAAACTCCTTTAGCATAGCAAGACACTTTGTAAAAAGCAATGGAGATATTGCTTTCTCCATTGCTTCCACCCACAGCTCTGATGTACTGCGTAAGCATACGCATGCGCAGTACATCAGAACTGCCGCAGAATACCAGACAGCTGCGGAAGGGCAGCACGGAGGCATTATACAATGCCATTATTTAAGAAAAGTAAGTATCTTTTTCTTAAATAATGTCATTGTATAATAGCAATAACCCACTTCTGGGTGTGGGTAATGCTGGATTTACCCACGGTTGTCTGTTTGGCCACTCGGGCTTCTCCCTCATGAGCAAACCACACCAACCGTGGGTATATCCAGCATTATCCACACCCAGGCATGGGTTATTGCTTAATTATTACCCTGTTTTCAGCCTACAATCTCTCTGACCATCTCTGCTCCTACCTGTCAATAACTATAGTAAACCAGTGCTTCATCTCCATACCTTCCTACCTCTGAGCTTACCTTTCAGTCCACTGATTGTTCTTCACAGTCTTGCCTTCTTCCTTCTCCTTGGCTCTACCTGCTCCATTTGCCCTGTGGGCTCATTCTGCTCCCCCTACCCTACCCACAAATCCCACCCACACCAGCATCTCTGCACTTATAGAAAGATAACCACACCCATCCTCTCCAATCAGCCAATCAACTTATCTCACACCACTAAGTGAACCCACACTCTAACTTTCAGAAAAATCCAATCTTATCTACTACAGCCCATCCCAGCAACTACCTAACTCTCATACAACTATAATCTGAAAAGTCACCATGCCAATCCTACCTTCCTCAACCTTAACCCAATTACTTTTTCTTCTCAGCTTGTCTTATCTAAACTATCTTACTACACCTCTTAACACTTATCACTCTCCTCCCTTCCACACAACTAATATATTCTACAAACAACCCACACTCTTTTCAGTCTTCATTTCCCCCTTTCTGTTCTACTACAGCAATACTACACTATTCCCCTATAAACGCAGACCCATCTCCAGCAAATCTGCACCCTTCCTTACCAATACTACTCCAATAAAACTATCATCCTATAAACATGAAACTAAACTATCCAAACATCTTTTCTCACATATTTGCCATATCATCACTATCCTTCTCTCTGGCGATATCCACCCAAACCCGGGCCACCTTCCCTCTCCTAACTCAACTTCCCCCTCACATTCCCACAACACAACCATTAAATCCCTGCAACTGTACAGCTCTAAATGCTCAAAACATATGCAATAAAATCCCTAACCTTTGGCCTCTCCACAATCAACCAGATATACTGTCTATCTCTGAAACCTGGTTAAAACTCCACATAAAAGACTCTGAACTACTACCACCCAACTACTGCATAATTAGAAAAGATAGAACAAACAAAAAAGGTGGGGGAGTTGTTCTCCTCTATTCATCCTCCCTCTCTGTTACTACCTTCACCAAACCTATTCCACAATTTAATAACACAGAACTAATTCCAACCCTACTTTAGATAAACAAACATAAATTCATCTGTATTGTTTTCCTTTAAATCCCTCCTGGAGACAATGTCACAATACTCAAAGACATTATCTCTTGATTTTCTACCAACGTAACTAACAAGACCATAATCCTGGGTGATGTAAACATCAACGGGGATACTATTCAATCTCCCACAAACCCTTTAAATATAAACCTCTACAACTTCTCTCAGCTCACCAACACCACAATTAGACCTTCCAAGGACTTCTCTACTGGAAGTACACTTGACAAGATTCTAGTATCTCATCCTCACTACATCTCTGACAGTGGTAGTCTTCCTGACCCACTCAGTGACCATTTTCCTACCTTTGCCCACCATCTGTACTCCTCCTTACAACTATCCCATACCTATATCTCTAACCAGTGCCTAACAAACTTTAACCCCAATATATTTATAAACTTGCTTAAACAAACAAACTGGAATCCACTAAAAAACTTTACCCCTAGATAATGCTGTTATTTATTTCAATACAACTTTCTTGCACTTGATAGACTCCCTGGCACCCCTGAAAACAAAATGAATTAAAAGTAAATCCATCCCATGGTAAACTAAAGATACCTTAGGCTTTATGAGTCTCCTAGGCAAAGCTTGGAAACGTTATCAGAAAAACAAAACTAATACCACCCTTAATGAATACAAATTATTGCATAACAAAGTAAAAAAAACTTATTACTTCAGACCAGAAATCTTATTTTTCTACACTACAAACTAATCACAACACAAACCCCCAAAAATTCTGGGATGGAATCTCCTCTCGTCTTATTCCTGGTAAAAAAGACCTGACCCAAAAGCTGCTGACATTGACCTAGCTACCCAGTTCAACTCTTTCTTCATTGATTCCATTGCCAAGCTAACAACCTCCTTAACTAACCATCCTACCTCCACATCCCAACAGTCGCAGGCCTCTTCCTCCTCTGGTACTTCTTCTTTCTCAAGTACCTCCACCTCCAAACCTCCTCTCTTCTCCATACAACCCAACCCCATCTCTACTATTAAAAAACTCTTACTAAAGCTGAAACCAAGTTTCAATCCCACAGACCAAATTCTCTCTTACTTCTTACTTCTTAAAGATATCTGCAGAAGCCATAGTCCTTCCCATCTGTATCCTAATAAACCGGTCGATCACAGAAGGTCAGGTACCTCAACCCTGAAAAAAGGCCTTTATTATTCCTCTTCACAAAGGTGGGAGCAGCAATAACATCCCAAATTTTTGAACAATTGCTATTCCCTATTTCCAAACTGCTAGAAAAATGCATCCACCTACAACTGTTACCCTACCTCACACATAACCAGCTCCTAACTCCCTCACAACATGGATTCAGGCCTGGCCACAGCACCACTATCACTCTCCTTCCTTGAAACTGTTAACAAAGCTCATGACTCTGGCCATATTGTGTCCACCCTCTTATTAGACCTATCTAAGGCCTTTGAAACCATCTCTCACAACCTTCTCCTAACCAAACTCTAAACTGAACCTATCCCCCACTACTATCAAATGGTTTACCAGTTATTTATCAAATAGGCAACAAGCAGACAGATGGAAAAAAACTACCTCTCCATTCCTCAATACTCCCACAGGAGTACCCCAAGGTTCCATTCTTGGGCCCCTACTATTTAACGTTTTCATAAACAACTTCTATCAGACTATCCCTAACACTCATCTCATCCAATGTGCAGATGACTCCACCAAAATCGGTTCTGCCACCTCCATCCCCATTTTAACAAAACTAGCCCAAAATGCCTTCTCCTTATCTGAACAATGGATGCTAGACAACCACTTAGCACTCAATGCCACAAAAACTAAATGTATGTTATTTACTCCTTCAAAAACCACCATCATAGACAAAAACACTTTTACTATCACCAGTCAGAACAATACGCCCCTTGAAATAGTATCCAATGCAAAACTACTAGGAGTCATAATCAATGACCAGCTCAAGTGTGATATCCACCTACAAGCAAATATTAGTAAAACACATAAGAAACTTGGCATGCTCTATCGCCACAATCGGTTTATCTCTCCCTCCACCAAACTAATACTCTCTACAACATACCTTATCCCATCCCTCCTATATGGAGCCCCACTCCTTACTAACCTACAATCCTCCCTCAAAGCAAAACTCTCCTCCTGTTACAATAAAATTTCAAAATTTACAACAGGCCACAGATCTTCTACACACCACTGCACTGTCCTTCACAAATTTAATTGGCTAGAACTACCCAACTTCCTCACCTATATTCAACTTACCCAAGCACACAAACTTATCTTTAGTCCCTCTCGCTGCCCCTCCCTTGCCAGCACCTTTAAAATGCATCTGCCCAATAGATCCCTAAGAGCTAACTCCCAAAATCTCATTGAACTAAACAAACCCTCTCATCCACCAGGCAATCATCTTCTGTCCTTCTCCCTAGTTCGCCTGTGGAATTCTCTCCCTCCACTAATCTGTACCACTAGCAGCCTCTTTTCCTTCAAAACCTTACTCCACTCCCACCTAACATCCCAATGGGAATGCTCCTGTTCCCATCCTGCATAAAGTCCCCCAAATTAAGCTACTCCCTAGGATCCATTTCATCTGCAAACTTCCTCCTATGATTTCTTAACTCTGATAAGCATCTGTCAGAATCATTACATTTGTATATAAATATGACTGTATAACACTTTTATAAGCATCTGTTGCAATCAATAGATTTTGTATATAAATACGATTGTAGAACACGTTTAATTAAGATTGTAGAACACTTTTATAAGCATCTGTTAACAATCAACAGGTTTTGCATATAAATATGATTGTAGAACACTTTTAATTATGATTGTAGAACACTTTTATTTTCTTTTTTAAAGATTGCCTACTTTTGCATTTCACTAATGCCATTTATTACCCGTATTACTGTACTATCTATTGTTGTAACTTGCTTTCTAAGTAACTTGTTTTTGTTTGTTCATTTGACTGGAGCTTTTCTCCCCAGGATTCCATTTTAAATGGGCTCCTAGTAGCCCAATGAACCATCCTGGCAAACAAACTGCAAATAAAATAAAATAAATTATTTTAAACCTTGTAGGCTCAAAGCAGATTCTCTGGGTAGGCAGTTGGGATGGGGCAGTGCTTATGTGCAAATGGAATGACTGCAGTTCTTGCTTGCTTTTGTTTATTTGACTGAAGTAAGATCAACCATAAGCTCTGAACTGAGTGTTGTTTATGTGAAAAAAAATAATACTTACCTTAATGACAGTATTATCTTTTTTTGTTTGTTGTTTTTGTTTTTAACCTCGCAAGATCAAATCAGATAATGTGGGTGGGGTAGGCAACAGGAATTGGGGCTGGGTGTGAATTAAACAAATTGCCCTCCTCTTTACTGTTGTTGTAAATATATCGCTGCAAAACTGCTATACTTTTTTGTCTGTATTTTAAGATGAATGTAAAATAATTATCAAGTTAATGAGTATTTCTGTAACATAGCTTCATCCCTTTCTAGCTGGCCACATTTCTTTCTAGCTGACCAAGCCCATTCAGCTGTCTCCTGTAGCCCCCCCTTTGATTTGAAGTCACCAGCTGCCACTGATTTTCAGAATTAAGATTTGAGATGTGTGACAGTTCAGCTACCTGTATTGTAATTTAAGCTATCTGTATGCTGTTTAGAAATCTTAGCCTGCAGATTCTGACAAGCTGAATGAAATACCTTCTGAACTTATGAAACTAGTAATATTGAAGTTACAGAATGAAGCCATAATTTACAGATGTACTGTTTTTCTAATGCATCCAGGGAATACATGCTTTTCATCTATCATACATCTATTAACAAAATGATTTGTTTCTAGACAGCACTTTAGAAAACAGGACTGTTTGCACCATATTACTGAGGAGTCACTTCAAGGCCAGTTGTTATGAGACAAAAAGCTGCATTGGGAGTCAGGTGAATTGCTTGTTGAGATTGTACAGGACACTCACTATACATAATGACAATACTAAGGCTATTTACCATAGTTATCCAGAGAGAGTTCATGCTCAGGTATGCAGTTGTTGTGTCTTCTGGCTTTTCCCGGTTAGGGGTCGCCACAGCGGAACTCTGGTCTGCTAATGATTGGCAGTAGATTTTTACATGCCGAGTTGCCAGCCCTGACGCACAACCTTCAATGAAGGTACGCCCATTTACGCATATCTCCCCACAGAAGACGCTCTAGCTGAGAATCGAACAGGACAACGTCTTACTGTGAGGCGACAACGCTACTGCGACATCACCAACGCAGTTCTATGCTCAAGTATGCAGTCTCCCTTGTAAATGCTGCAGTAAAAAAAATCAAAAAAGGAACAAAAATGCTAGCAGGTGCACACTCATCTGGTACCTTTAGGGTAATTTGTTGCAAACACAAAGGAAGTTTATTACTTTCAATAAATGTCCAGGACATTGCGTGTTAATGGAGAGTCACAAGGCAGTGGGAAATGTTTGTGTTCTTAAGCTGGAGACTACCTCATATCCAGTTACTTTGTTATAGTAGCTTGATTTAACATCCATGACGACATGCAGAAACACAGGTCTTTCAAGTGAACAGATCTGTTTTCCTCCGGTATATAGTTAGCAATTGTCTATTTTAATTCTCTCCAAAGGAGACATATCCTGTACTGTAGAATGTAACAATTATTGGGCAAGACAATTGTAATAAATATGCACCTGTTATGTACACAAAAATTGTGCTGTTAAATAAATTTATAAGAGGTGTACACTGAAAAAGCTGCTACTGGCTGCTGTGATTCCTTTCCCATTACAACATGTTTGGGGATTTGTCTATCATGTGTAACACTCAAATGCTATGATTTAGGCATAGATTTAATTGTGAACTCAAATTTATCCCTGCTCCTCCTACATTTGCTGTGTTCCTTATATAGAATTGTTTTAAGGATACATATCATATTAAATAACTAAGCTAAGCCTATAGAAATAATCTCTACCAGTAACTACACATGGTCTGTTATACAAAAAAGTTTTAATGTGAAAAATAAAGTACTCCTCCTTCTGACCTGTTTTTTAATACTCAGAGGTTGGGAGGTATATTTTTTGCATATTTTCACTGTAACACCTGTTCTCTATGAATGGCTGTTTCTACTAGTGCACATTAAGGTTTCTACATGGCTCTTTGGAATACTTTTAAACAATTTATACAAAAGAATGATACATCTAATAGCTTGTGTAATTTTTATTTGGTGGGCAACTTAAGATGACATGGACGATGGCAAATTTGCATTTTCAGGCCAGACAAGTCATCTTTCTGTCTCTCGCTTTCATCTCATATTCTAGAAGGATGAGATCATTGTCTTTATATCACTAAGTGGCTGATATTTATAGGGGAAGGATCACTGTTTTGTCTATATTGACTAGTTTCAGATGAAAAGAACGTCCCTAAATGTTATGTTATTGGGTTTGGAAGAAGGCATATGTGAAGACAACAACTAGAATGTTAAGAACTGGGACATGTACAATTTATCAATTGATGAGAAAATCTATGTTTCTAGAACAGAAACGGTTTAAAGTTATACAGCATGTGGAAAGATAACCCCCAAGAAAGGTTAGGTAGGGTGGAAGCATATAAAATCATGTAGCCTACAACAGCATGTTGAGAAGAGAAGGCGAAAGCTGTGATATTTTGTCATAGAGCTTTCCGCAGTCTGTAACAAGAACTGCTTATGGCATTCATTGTCAGTCCCCTTTTCCAATTTTTATATGGGGTTAGTGTGTCATATCAACATTAGTCATTATGATCAAATCACCCAGAGCCAGTGTTTATACCTTGAGGTGACTAGCCCTATTGTGAAACACAGAATCTTACTTTTTATAAAAGAAAATAAGACAGAGCCCGATTACAATACTTATTTACATAAAAAGCCATCATCTCGCAAGGCAACCCAAGCTACATTTATAACAAGACTCTCAAACTTCTATTAACTAGTAGGATTAGTACTATAGTTTATTTAACCTAAACAGTAGTCTAGTCTTAAACAAATGCAATCATTGGGTCATGGCAATCATGCAGCATTCAGAAGCATTTGGCAATGATATGCTTTTAATTCTACTTAGAAATTAACATCCTGGTCCTTTCAGATACCTGTATATTATCAAAAACCTGGAATGAAAGTCATTAATACTTCCAGATATTAAACACTGTTTGTATAAATCATTCCCAGCTTCCATTCCTGACGACATAATGATATTCCTCTCAAACAGAGAGATAAGAAGCATGTCACCGACAAGAGAACCCAGCTCTCTTTGGCCAGTTATGACATTTATTAGTAATACTGTTTTACTAAGCACACATTTATAAAGAAATCACTAGCATAGAGGACAAACTGAATATCATTCTTGATGGACCACTCTCAGGTTATGGTACGGGAGGGGGGGGGGGGTGGGAACTAAACACATTTGCTTTTATATTATAATATATTATATTATATGACATGGATAATTTGTTTTTACTACAGGAAAGCATATAATCTACTTAGTAACTTCTTACAGTTATACTACAAACTGTACTATCTTGTAATTCATATTCAGATAATTTGGTATTTGTTATGCTTACTTGGGTTAGTGAAATATATTATATTCATTGGCAGTGTGAATGAATATATAGTAACAAGGATACACACTCTGTCCCATGTGTGAGAAAAAGAATAATGAAGCATCTTTCAAGGGAGATTAATTTGAAGCAACCATATCATAGCTATCCACACTCCAGTAGTTAAGACACTAACAGGTAAAGTAGTAATAATTAGTGATAGCATGATTCATCAATACTCATGTGCTAAGATAATACAGTACATACATATATAAAATCTCTTCTCAGCACCACAGTTCATATTTCCAAATGAGGTATTCAGAATACTTGTATAATTTAAGAGGATGCTGCTATACGAATATTCTCTTTTCATTACAGATTCGCATATCTCCATGCATTCATACAATGCAGACATTCATTTCCCCCTGACACTAATGACTAGCCCTTTTTTCTTCATTGCTTCCTTTATGTATATGGTACATCACACACTTTGTACAGTGATATCCTCAGCCATAACCACTGTATCAAAGGCTCTGTCAGTTATACCTATGATGTGTATTTGACACAGATAGTCATTTACATATATACATGCTGGTCTGTGCAGTGCTGCAAGAAAATATACATCATGCAGTTGTGGCTGTTGTCAGACTGCCTCATGACTGAACCTTTTACACATACATAGCCTACAGGTCTTGGTCAGCCAAGAACAGAAAAAACAAAAAGGTTCAGCACAAAGAGGGCTGTAAGTTAAAGCTCCTTTATTGTGGTAGCTCTAAAACCAAACAGCATACCGGCTTCGGCAACAGCCTTCCTAGGTGCTGAATAACAACAAAAATTAACAGACCCTTAAAACCAAAACATCATTAGCATTCAAAAATGTCATTGGTTGGTTAAAAAACTATGACAACTCATTAAGACCAGGTTTAAACAACCCCCCCCCCCCCCAGCTGGATAATCCAACCTGATTCTTTATTATTTAGTAAAGTGTGGTAACCAACTTTAGAGAAACATTGACACTGGACCTTATCAATGACTGTAAATGTAAACTTGGCCATTTTATGAATTAAGGTGTGCTTATACAAAGCATTTGTGGCTCTCCTGTTCCTGATCTCACTGAGATGTTCGGAAAATCAAAGCCTCAATGTTCTGGACGTTTGTCATACATAAAACACCAAACAAGAACAGGTAGCCAAATACACAATCCATTCAGTACTACAGTTGCCATAACATAAGATATCATAGACCTTAGGGGTATTTTATCTGGTAACGGTCTTGGTTTTAAATATATAGGGGCATGCAGAACAATGTCCATGAGGTACACAGCCCCTAACCTTGTTCCCAAATATAGTGGATAGTTGTAATGAAGGCAGAAACTTATGTTTATAATGACTAAGATGAGACCCCAAAGTGGGTCCCCTATGGAAAGAGAAAGAACATGTAGAGGGAAGAATTTCATTAAGCTTAGCATTGGCTTTTAGAATGTCTCAATGATGGTTAATAATGTGTTTGAAAGTTTGAATATTTCTTCCAAAGGTCAGAACCAATCGAATGGGCTGTTGTATGTCTTTGTCAGCACCAGACTGTTTATATTGTAACAAGTCAGATCTGGATTGTTGTCTAGCAAAGTCCCATCCTGACAGATATTGTCATCACTGTAACCCCTCTGGATAAATCGGGTATGTAGATCCAGTTCATAATGGGCATAAGACTCATGTGAGGAGCAAATGAGATGCATTCTTAGAAATTGTGACTTGGGTATATTGCCGATGATGTGTCGGGGGTGATGACTGTGGGCATGCAGGAGAGTGTTATACTGAGGATATTTACGAAAAACCTCAGTTTTTAATGTATGGCCTGTATCCGTAGTGATGGTAACATCTAGGAAAGCGATGGAATCCTTGTGAGCACTCAAAGTAAACTGAATGCCCTTTTGTTCTGATTTAGATATTCCACAAATTTCTGCAAAAAACAGTATCCCCCCTCCACACCATCCAGCAATCATCCAAGTAGCATCACCAGATGTCAATTTCCCCAAGATATAAATTGTGTGAAGCATCATGAATTAACTGTTCAATTTAGCCCATGAAAAGATCTGCATAGATGGAGGCAAAGGATGCCCCAATTGCCGTACCCTTCACTTGCCAAAAACATTTACCAAAGAAATAAAAAACATTCTTGGTCAACATGTGTTCAGTTAAACAAATTAAAAAAGTGTTAAATCCAGGGGGATAAATATTGGCTTGATCCAACCAAAATTGTAGAGCCTCAAGCCCAGCCCAGTGTGGGATGTTGGTATATAGTGAGGACACATCCAGGGTACACGAGCCAATCCGGCTCTAATTGCATGTTTTCAATAATTTGCAAAAAAATAGTAGTATCCTGAATCCTGGCTCGAACTAAAGGCAACAAAGGCTGTAGATATTTCATCAAAAAGGCCAACAATGGTTCAGTTAGTGAGCCACGGCCCAAGACAATTGGTCTCCCTGGGAGGGGGGGGGGGGTTGGACAAGTCCTTATGAATCTTGGGTAGGAGTTACAGATATTGGGAATGAGGGTCAGAAACTGTCTAATGATAGACAGTTTTCTTGTCGATAATACCCTCTTCCAAAGCTAGATTAAGAAAGCTATCAATCTCCTTTTTAAACTGTAGTGTCAGATCTAATGGCATACACATATAGAATTGTGCATCCCCCAATCGTCTCTCAGCCTCAGCCAAATATTTGGCCCAGACCATAATCACTATTGCCCCACTCTTGTCTGCTGATAAGATTACCAAGTCTTGTTGGGCCGTCAGCTGGTGCAATGCTTGTTGTTCAGAAATGGTTAAATTCTGATTGATATTTGGGAGTAAGGATTTATTGAAGTGAAGATCTTTCAACACACAATCCTTAAAAATACCCACATACTTATCAACTGGAGGGATAAAATTAGACTTATGAAACTGAAAATAAGTAGATCGTTGGGTATTGTCATTATCCCAAAAAAAAAAAAATCTCAAATTCAATAATCGACAAAAATTCAATACATCATTAACCAATCAGTTTTCATATACAAAAAAAAACAGGAGCAAAACGTAAGCCTCTGTTAAGAAAGAACATGACTGGAAATGTTATGTATATTATTATTCAAACTTACTGAGATATTATTAAATCCAACAACTGTTGTAGATTGTTTATTTGCCCTATGTTTCCTCCCGCCCCTACATCTGCTCCCACTAAAGGGTGATTGCTAGGGCGTCTCTTTGCAATGGGTGATTCGGAAGGTGGGGTGAAGTCAATGTCGGTGGCTGAAGAAGACTTATCGCCTGAGGTGCCACTAGGACCATTACAGCCCTTTTTAAGTATGGAGCGTGGTCTTTTCCTATTTGGCCACGAATTCTTCCTATCAGAATCAGCAAATCTGACATTTTTATGATGAGCCCCAAAGGGCTTACCCCTTTCGTAATCCATAACATTCCTATTAAAGTTGTGTATCTTTTTGTTTTTCAACTAATGTTCAAGGACTAATAAATCCTTGGCTAGTTTGGTTGAAATACTTAACAAAAAATGACTCCCCCTCTAATTGTTTAACCTCCTCATCACTAGAGAGTACTTCAACACTAAATTTGTCAATGGTCCTTTCATAATGTGGAATAAGAGCATCCACAAACATCATTGAAGACTTGTGTTGGGCCTGAGCCTAATCATCCAACAAAACATCATCCATCATGCTAACCCATGGTTGTATTCTTACCTGAAGCCCACAAGGGGAAACCCCTCGAACTGTATAGGCTTTAAATAGCTTGAGATGCCACACGTTGGTCCTAAGAGATTTCATGCTTTTGGTTATTTTTAGAAAAATATTGGCACATATGTCTTCAGGATTAATAGAGCCTGAAGCATCCTCCTCTATGTTATTAGGTCCTAACCCAAAAGCATATAAATCATCACAGTCTGCAGATAGACCTTGTAAAAGGTTTGTAAAATCCATATTAAATAATAATAAGCTTCAAACCATACAAGGCATATTGCCACAATACAGCAAATTACAAACAACAGTAAAGTGCAAAAAAGAATATAAATTTACACACTTTAAAGGTGGGCTCTGGTAGGAAATAGAAAGAGTTATTAAAAAAATATAATTAATTAAAGGCACCAAAGAAAAGACAATTAGTGTCCACATATGTAAGGCTTGAAGAAAAACCCAAAAATACTCATCTGTATACAACAGAAATAGAAATGTCTTTCAAATATAATCAGTCCAACTGCCAAGTGTTCAACTTTAAATAATGAACCCATGTAAAAGCGGCTCATAATGTCCACCAAATAGAGATGTTTGTTACAGTGCCTATATGGAACAAATATACCTGTATCCGTTAACAAAAATGATGCCCATTATCAGCCAATAGCCATTACAGGCAGGTGATCTTACAGGTATGTGAAGTAAGACATACTGCACAATTCCTGTAGTATGATTATGCATGTGCATGCCAGCCATAATCCACATGTATTTCAGGTACTGTTTGTATGTGAATTACAAATATGCAATTGTAATGGCTTGACTTATCCTACTATGTGTACACACATTTACATTAGGTAGAATGTGTATGTAAAATGTAAGAATATCTTGAGTACTGGGCTGTATTTGACATGTGGGCCCCTGCAGTTCTTTTTAGGACCATGCCATGCCTTCCTGTGATGCTGTTCTTACCTACTTTATTGCCTAGGATGCAACTCACAATTAGAAAAGTTGCCACACTTTACAGTATACCTACTAGAAAATACTTCTCTCATTTTGCAACAGTCTGGAGTAATAAATGACATAGAGTGTTTTATAGTCCAACAGCTGAATCCATGTTGTACTGGGACACAAGCCTTTACCACATATTATGCATGCATGGATATTTTCATCCGCACATGCCACAGTGTCACTGACATTGCTGTGTGTGCATAATAAAGTCAGTCACCAGAGTGTAAATAAATAGTTGCAGTGGTGTTTAAACACTTTTTATTTAAAAGTAGTCCAAACAGCATCTGTCTCATCCAGCACAAATTAATTGTAAATGAGTTAGCAGTGTTTAATGTAACAAAACTTTAAATAAAATGTTGTTTTGACAGATGACCCAGCCCCTTTCCAATATCTCACCTTTTGTATATAACCATGCAGAAAAAAAAAAAAATAAATAAAGACCAACATATGTGTCCAGGAAAATGTGGAATGCCGTGATCCGGCAAGTCAGGCTAAGGGCTGGAATTCAGATCTGGGGCAAGTTTAGATAACTTTGGACAATGGCATAAGTGTCATCAACTGTGCAACCTGAGGGGGAACAGGATCCCAGTAAACCCTGTAGTCATAATTCATAAGACAGGCAGCCTCACCCTCTCCTTACTCTAAAACATGGCAGTTCATTCCAAAAAACTAAATAGCTTGCTCAGCTATGCAGCATCCAGTGAAGACAGAAGACCACCTTGGTTACAGTTTTTAGTGGAGTCCAGAACAGAAGCTGCTGTGATAAAAGGTATAATTAGTAGGGTATGTAAAATATTGCATGAGTTTACAAAAACTGGGAAACAACAAGACATGCAATTTAAAAAGGAGTAATGTGTAGATATCTGCATGGCTCCCAAATATGCATCAAAGTCAAGAAGGTTTAGAATTTTTTTTTTAGAAATGTTTACACAGGTATTTTTATAACCCAAACAAACATTAGCAAAGGTTTCCTTAGGGAGACAGCAAATGCTGGATGTGTGATGGGAAAGAGTGGTAACTGGGAACAAGTTTTTTGGGGAGTGTAATGAGTTGGCAGAATTACATTTCCTACAGAGGACTCAGAAATGTTGAGGGAAGAAATGGCTATAACTAAAGAAATGATTCTTTGGAGTTGGGACACAGGCTCTGAATTATCTAGGCCCAGGTATTAAGAAGTTTAATGCTATTGGTTATCAAAAATGGAAATAAAAAAACAACTGTAATTGAAGCACAGCATATTGTGTGAGGGAAAAGAGCTGGAGATGAGAGCTTTATTAAAAAGAAAGAGCAAATTACATAGAAATAAAAGAAATTTGTGGATACAATACAAGTAAGGTAATGTCTGACAGAGTGTGGTTTAAGGGAAAGTAGAAAATAAGCAATGCGTGTGTGATGTCATAGAGAATGGCAATTGTTAAAAAGAAAGAAAATACATGTAACATATAAAGAATGTAAAAAATGTTGATCTAGTGCATTTCCTTTTCTATTACTATATGGAGGTGTTAAAAAACAGGGAGAAAAAAGGTGAACATTAGGAAATGTTTTAATATCTCATACTTACAGTATTGTAGGAACAGTTTTTGCATTAGCATCCATTTTCTGAAGGACAAGAGGGCTGAACTCTAATGTGTATTATTTAGGGATTTCAGTCCTCAATGATTTGTCAGGAAATACTTCCAATATGGCTGCACACTGATTAGCAGTTTAATTTCAGATCTCCCAGTGTGAAAACAGAAACTCAGAAAAGAAAGACAATTGATTTGTCTTTTTGGGAAAATTTTAGTAAACTGTGCAGCCTGGATGCCAGCAAAAGAAATTCAGAAAACCTGAAAGAAAACCAAGCACAAAAGGTAAGGAGAAAACATTGGTTGGAAGTGTACTGCAGTGGTTCAATAAAAAGCAGTTGAATCTCCAGCTTTGATGCAAGGCATGACTTCCGGTAATCCGGAGGAAAAAAATAAGTCAAATGTGCTCAAAGCTGATTTAAATAAATGAAAAACTGAAGGGATATAGCAACTTAAATAACAAAAGGCTGGAAGAATGGAAGATGCTCTAAACAGATATTCAGATGAGTAGGTAGAACTGCAAAAATCAGAAGTCATCATGATGATACTATTCAATAAGAGATGTTTCAAAAAAATGGTAGGATTAAAAGGCATTGCAGATAGGATAATCTGAGAATTTCTGCTGTATGAGGGAAACTGGAAGGGACAGACTATTCATTTTATAAAAGCACAAATAAGCAACTGGGCTGATATTTCACAACATGAGTTGTTAATTGAAAGGGCACATCATGCTATGCTCCAAACCTAGCCATTAGAAAGCAACCCTTGAAAGGGCACATCATGTCTATTCTCCAAACCTGGCCATGAGAAAGCAACCCAGACCTTTAATAGTAAAGATGCAAACCTGCCAGCAGAAAGAGTTGATTCTGACAAAACTGTGGGAGAAGGGCATAGTACAAAAAATGGGAGACAGTAAAGTGTTTGTCAAAAATGATTTCTCACTGTAGGTATATAAGGCAGAAGAGGAGTAGATTTATTCCAACAATCAAGGTATGTCAAGAAGCAGGTGTGAGATTCAAGTTGCTGCATCCCAATATTTTCAGAATATTTTTTCTTGGAAGTTCAACATTATTCTTGGATGCAGAGCATGCTAAAGAGGAAAGACAAAAGTTTATCCAACAAAAAGCAAGATATCAAACAGAAGGAGATTCTGCTTCTTACTCTTCCGATAATAAAGCCCAAAGGGACAAAGCCAGTGAAACCTTTTCTAATGTTTCAAAGCAAAATGCTTGAGAGACAGAAAAAAAGCACAAGAAGAGCTGACGAAAAGAAACAGAAGTATATTGGAAATTAATGAGGGACTGGATCTGGTAGATGGAGATCAACAGGAAGAAAATCAGCAACTCAGAAAATTAATAAATACATGTGGGATTAAAAAACATTAACTACATCTGTGAAGTATGACTGAACAAAAAAACCTGAAAATATTGAACTTTTTTGACTTTGTTAAACTTATAAAGGCTACAAAGCATATACTCTAATTCATGTCATTAACGTTTGGGAAAAGATTTAGGATAAGGGAAAACAAGAGAAGCGTTAACTCTTAGTAAAACAAAATTTTGTTCTTAAAAATACATGGCATATACTGCATGCTATAAAGTAAAACTTTTTTGTTAATTTTGTTTCTAAGAGGTGCAAGTGCATCCAGAAAGGGTAGAAAGGCCCCACAATCAGAGGGTAAGAAAACAAAAAACAAGAAGGGAGAGACAGAATGGTGTAACATTGAAAAGTAGGGCATCCATTGTTAAGTTCTTACACAACTGTTCTATGTCCTTCCTTATCACTGTTGCAGCATTCCTTACGAAAATGAGAGTACAGAATCTATTGCAGAGGATGGGAGGAGGAAGCAACTGAAGAACCCCCCCCCCAAAACCATGAAGGATGGCCCTGAAAAAACAGCTTTGAGCCTAGGCATTTAGAAACAACTAAAATTTGAAGTACATACACAAGACCAAGCAAGAGCTGCAAAAATGTTTCTAGCATCCAGACACTTGAAAAAGGCACCAGAAGAGGCTACTGTCCTGGTAGAGTGAACATGAACTAAAGAAGAAAGCTGGTTATTATGAAAATAACAGCAAATAAATGGCCCAAGAAGAGATGGTTTACTACAAACAAACCCCATTTCTAGGCAGAAAATCTGAATAACTTTTTTGTTTCTTTTCATGACAACTTTAGTTTTATCCAAATAATATTGGGAGCATGGAGAATCATCTCACCATAATTCTGAAGTGAAGGTAAAAAAAGGAAGGAAGGAGACTGGACTGATTTAAAGCCAAGTAATTTGCCACGTTGAGCATGCAAGGAAAACTGATGAAGAGAAACTCTCTCTCTCTCTCTGTGAAAAATAAAATAAGGTGCAAACTGCCATGAGGGTCTTGAGTTCAGAGACCTCTTGGCAGAAGAGACTCAAGAAAAAAAAAAGAGCCTTCCAACTACAGAATTGCAAAGCAGAAGAAGGCAAAGTACATTTTTCCAGAACAAAATTAAGGTCACAAGAAGGTGGGATGGGTTTTCTCAGGGGCCCAATGTGAAGAATGACTTTTAAAAATTGTTTAACTTTACATCCAAACAAACATCATGGATCCAAAAGAAGACAAACAGAAATGCCTTACAAATGAGCTTTAATAAATGAATATGCCAGTTCAGAACTGAGCAATTCACACAAATAAGAACATTAAGAATAGCCACTAAAACAGAGTCCTGTGACATCAATGAGAAAATCTTTTCCATTAAGCAATATTGTATTTTCTAGTAGTGAGTTTTCTGGCTTCCTTCAAAAGCTGAAGCAAGTCCTCACAGTTTTGATTCATTTTGGTCACCCAAAGGGTTAAATTAAAAGGTGAATGAGATAAAGAACCCTTGTCCTTTGTGAGGAGATCTATCCTGTAATATAACTTGGGATGACTGACCCTGCCAAGATGAAAAACAGAAGGGTTAACCAATGCTATCTGGGCCAAAAGGGAGTCATTAATATTTCGGTTAAGTCCCACATGATCTTGGGCAAAAGAGGAAGATGGGGATAAGAATACAGAAACATCTCTTTCCAAGAAAAAGATATTGTGTCCATTTGCAAGATAGAGGGCTTACCACCCTGGAACAGAACTTTGGAAGTTGATCAGTGAGCGGAGAGGCAAACAGATCTGCTTGAGGAATACCCCACTGACATGCAGCCAGAAAGGGCTTTGTGAAGCATCCATTCATGAGGATGTGCCGTGGACCTGCTCGGGTCATCTGCCACAAGATTATTCTCTGGGGAAATGTAAATCACCTAAAGGTTCAGGTTATGGGAGACTGCAAAATAGCTCTTCTTGTTTGGAAATTTGCTGAGAAGGTTAGACTTTACATACCCCCCCCTTTTTTTTTTTGATATACCACATAACAGTGTGGTCTGTGTAAACCCAGTGATGACCGGGAGCCCAGAAGGAATGCAGGGCTTGAAGAGCCAAAAGCAGAGCCCTCATCTTGTTGATGTTGATGGGGTCCTCCATTTGTTGGGGATACCACACTCCTAGGACCCTGATGATGCTGGATGAAGCCCCCACCCCAGGTCTGAAGCATCTACATACAGCCTCAGAGTGTGGGAAAGAGCTTGAAAAAGGTAGTCTTGCATTCAGAGATATGCACTGAATCCACCACAGAAATCCCTGTTTGAGACCAGGCATGGGAGTAATGGAAATCCAGAGGATGACAATGCTAAAGTCAGATTGTCTTTAGATACCGCTGAAGCTTCCTCATATGGAGCCTGGCAAAAGGAAACATAGGAATGGTGCAAGCCATTTAGCCCACATCCTTTAGATGCAGAGATCACTTGTAAATGAAGATGAGATGAAGAAAGCAATCAAGAAGGTGACATTGGGTGGAGGAAGAAAAGCCATCATAGGCAAGGTCTGAATACTGCATCCTATGAAAACTTGATCCTGTGAAGGAGTCAAAACAGTTATTTTGATATTGAGAGTAAACCACACACTTTGAAGCAGAAGCATGGCAAATATGAGATTCTGAAGCAGCAGCTTGAATGAGGTAGTCATTCAGATAGAGACAAAATCTGGATACCATGACATCTGCCATAAACTATGACTGCAACCAGACATTTAGTAGACTCTTGGAGCTGTAGAAAGACCAAAAGGGAAGGCAGAGAACAAATACTATTAGGAGGAAACAGAGAACCGTAAACATTTCCTGAAGAGATCTTGAAGAATAAAGTGAAGATAAACATCCTTCAGGTGCAGAGTCCAGGAATCCCGGAGGAGACAGCAAGGGAAATAGGGACTGGAGAGAAAATATTTTGAATGAGGGGACCCTCAGAAAAGAGAGATACAGAATGGGCCAAAACCCTTCCTTCCTAGCAACCAGAAACATCTTGGAATAAATGCCTGTGCCTCTCTGGAAGAGAGGAACTGTCTGAATTTGTTACTGGAGTTAAATTTCCTGAAGAAAATAAGGACATTGGCAATGTGGAGGCTGAGGAATCCCTGCAAAGCATGGAAGGGAATTCCAAACCACAAAGTATACTTTTTATATTATGGAAAGAACCCAAGAGTCCATGGTGATATGCTGCCAAATGGGGTAAAACAGAGTTAACCGGAGGGAAAGAGAAACCTAGCCAAGGGTCAGTGAAGGATGAATGTCATATAGAAGCAGATTAAATCAGGGAAAGGGGGATTTTGGCCTCTAGAATCCTGAGCAAGTTTGTCAGAAAGCATCCTTTTGTTGTCTATGCATAAAGGAAGACTTAGGTGGCTAACTCCTTTAAAACTTAGGGATAGGGGAAGAAAAGTTTGTTTTGAGGTCCTGCATAACCTTTCCCATATCCTGTAAATTTTTAAAAAGCCCTGCAGCCACAAAACCAAATGGATTCTGAGGGTGCAAGATAGAATCCAACAATTTGGCTTCTGTATCACCAGGAAAAGATTGCAATCTAAGCGAGGAGTTACCAGAGTAAAACAGAATTTGCTGTAACAGCCCTAGAAGATGCATCATCCGCACCATAACTGCATTCACAAGGATGGCAAGCCACTTGAGAAGCAGAACTGAATAAAGCAATAGCAGACGTCTTAGCTTCAGAATGAGGCAGGCCTGTCAAAACCCCTCAAGCTTAGACAGAAGAGCAAGCAAATAGCTAGTCATATGTGTCTGGTGATTTATGGCTCTAAGAACCAAGGTGGCTGAAGCATAGACCTTTTTCCCATACATATCCATAGCTCTAATGTTCTTTTCGGAAGGGAGATGTCTGAAAAGAGTGGACATTACAGTAATTTGTGAGGCTAATCTACAGGAAGAGAAATGACTGCAGAGTCAGATGAGGGAGTCTTATACAGAAGATTTTTCAGCCTCAGGGACCTTGTGAACCCTATCAGGTTTCTTATGTGTAAGAGGCAGCGACTCTGGAATGTAGGAAGAAACAGTTAAAAGGTCTGGGAGAAACCATTCATATAAGGGCATAAAACTTTTTCTGGACTTCAAAGAATTGGGAACTCTCCTACTGAAAGTGTTTCATCATCCATGCTGGTCATAAAAAAAAAGCTCTTTAATGTGGAAATCTAGAGAAGGATTACCCTTATCCTCAGACCCTAAATCTAGATGAGAATGGATCAAAGGAATATGCTAAGGACTCTTCCCCAAAATCCAATTCAACATCTTCCTCTATAAAGCTTAGGGAGTCTGACTCTTTGAGGGAGATGAAGAAAAAGTAAGAGCAGAAAGCACAGATAACCCAGGGTGCGGGTTCAAGACCACAAGGCCCTTAACAGCCTAAGTGAAATCCTGCCACTGTTTATGGGAATGCTTGGCCTCAGAAGCATTGTGCTTGGATTTATGCTTTTTTTTTCAGGGGAACCTCAGCACTAACAAGCTTAAATGTCTCAAAGACCCACCACCTGACTTTATTGAGGGGAACCTGGAACATCTTCCCTAATAAGTATTTGGGGAATTCCCCTAGGCTCTTCAACTCCCCCTTCTTGCCATAGCAGACATATATTAATACAAGTGTCAGGATTTAAATATTAAAACTTGACACATAATCTACTCAGTGTATAGGGATTTGTGGGGGCTTCTTAGTCCCATAGGTCCTGTGATTTATATGTTCGTGCCAGCATTAATTAACAATGGTTTTTCATAAGAGCGATTTAAAGTTTAAGATGTTGATTAACTTTAAGTAGCTTTTTAAACATGAAGGCTATCATGTCCGTTACAAAAAAAAAAGATTCTGCTAATGCTTTCACTAACTAAATAGCTTCTTCAGATCTGCCTGTTAGGAGAGGGAAATCAGTTTGAGATATCCTAGGGTAAAGAAGAATATAAGTATTAAATTGCCAAGTCTACTCATGGTGCTGATCATGAGGAGAGGTTCTAAAACATGATAATGTTATTTATAACTAAAAAGTGGAAACTGCGCAAAGGTCTTCTTTCCTTTAATTGTCATGTGTGGGTTTTGAATTTACATATTGGGGATTTTTGCGAGTGTTTCTTAGTCAAGTAGGTCTTGTGATTAGTGTCTTTGCAATGGCATTAAATCAAATGAAAGTACAGCAGTTGATTAAGGTTAAAATGGAGATTAACTAATTGACAGCTGTTTGTAATGAGGGCTAAAGTGGTATGGGTATGTTTTCATGTTGATTCAGCTAAATGCTTTGCTAAATGAGCTTATTCAGAATTGCCTGTTAGTCGAGGAATAAAGGAATTATGATAAAAGAAACAGGTCTCCAAGTCTAGTCATAGTGCTTAGTGTCTTTTAGGTATAAGGACAGAATGTAGTTGAATCAGCTTGGGAATTTTTAGTTAACCCAAGTTGCTGAGTTGTATTATGGATTTTAAACAGGGTTGTGAGGGAGAAAAGTGGACCTGTGAGGTGCTAGGTAGGTCTGTTTCCAGTGACCATAGAGAGAGCTATCTTGTGCCTTGTGAATCATACTATTATTAAATATGAAATTATTAATGGTGATTTGATATTGGGTCATTTTAACAAAAGATCTAAAGGCTGTGTGGCGAGGGGTTGTAAGGATGGACCAATACTGTTTATTGATTAGGTCACTCAGCTACAACTTATATGCCCATTTTAGAGGCATTTAGTTCAAAATAGCATAAACAAACTTGGAATCAGTGATCTAACTGAAAAGACTAAACATGCCAAATTATACTGTGGAAAAAAATGAAGTTTATTATATGATGAACGAGGTATCTAAAATGGATCGTGAGAGAGGAAATGTAGTGTGGAAGGAAAGATGGCATGCATTAAACAGTGCGGGAATTAAAACAAATATTTATATTTGAATAGTCAATGGCTGTGTGCTTCTCGACATGAAGGGTTTCATTTGAGGAATTTCTGAGATGGGGCCCAGTATATGGGGTGTGAAGTCATGGCTACGTAGGGGTCAAAAAGAAGTTAGATCGAGTAATATGAAGGTCAGGATCCCAAAACCAGTAGGGGGGAGGATGCTTTTAAAATTAGGAGGTATTGCATATGAACTTTCAGATTTTATTATTATGAGGTTTAAAGTGTTTTCTAAAAGCATTGTTGAGAAACATATGGCAGCAGTTGGTTCCCGTTCAGCCTTCCCACCACCACCACCTATAACAAGTATTTTGCTAGGCATGCAGTCCTGGAGACTGGTCCAAATTCCCCAGCTGCCACAAACTGTCTTGTTAAGTAACTTGCCCAAGGTTACATGGTAAGCAAATGAAGGCTGAGTGATATCAAACCCTGCACCACAGTAAATGGCACATTAACTCATAGCTTTAATCCTGTGCACTGACAGACAGTTTTTCACAAAATAGATAATAGACTCATCTAGCCAATTTGTTTGGGGAGGGTATACAGACGTCCTTAGACATTACACTTTTAAACAACTGACAAAGATCATGCATAATTCTGAATAAAAATGGGGTGACAATGTATGCAAGAGTTTACTGGAGGATTACTACCCTAAAGAACAGAACAGAGCTATTTCTTTCATTGGATGGTGCAGTAGTGCAGCAGTAGCGCTGTCTCCTCACAGCAAGAGGTTCTACAGTTCGATTCTCAGCTGGGGTGCCTTCTGTTTAGAGTCTGCATGTCCTCCATGTACTCGTGTGGGTTTTCTCTGGGTACTCTGGTTTCCTCCCACATTACAAAGACATGTGTCTGGAGCATTTCTCCCTGGGCCTCTGCTGAAAATTGACTTTGTTCCAAGTTGGACTTTCCTGGTAAACAAATGTAAAATAAATAAATTATGAACTTGCATTGAGCTTTTGAATAGATACTGTCTTAGTAAGATTTGTTGCATTGTCAAATATACTGATGGACATAATTTATTTCCATTGATACAGTCCTCACAGCAAGAGGTTCTCCCATTCGATTCTCGGCTGGAGTGCAGGGAGTGCCTTCTGTGTGGAGTCTGCATGTCCTCCCCGTGGTTGGGTGGGCGTTCGAAAGACATACGTAAATGGGCATGCCTTCATTGAAGGTTGAACATCGAGCTGGCACCTCGGCGTTCGTCAAAATCTACTGCCAATCATTAGCAGACCGGAGTTCCATTGTGGCAACCCCTAACTGGGAAAAGCCGAAAGACAACAACAACAACATGTTCAAAACAGTCCTCTGCAATAGAAAAGAGGACAAGATGCTTAAATCCTGGGATGGGTTCTGTTCTCTTTCACACTCATTGCAGGTTTCATGCTTTCATAATACCTTGTAAAAGTGTATCCAAACTTCTAGTATGTTGTCCATTTTTAATCAGACCACCCAAAATGTTTGTGTGTGTCAATTTCATTGCACGTGTTCTAAAAGGTTTTGAAAATAAACCGGCTTGATGTCAGTCTCACTCTTTAGTGACTATATCTAGCAGGTAATTTCTTAGCTCAAAGTAGGGATATGTTGCTTGTTTGTTCTGTTCTTTTTTTTTTTTTTTAATAGTCTCTGTACGTCTACTTGTTATCCTAACTGAGTTTTCTTGTAGTAAGAGAGGCTAATCTTGAGGTCATCCAAAGTCAGTATTTTCCTCTTATCCTAACATGAAGTGGAAGCACTTACTTCTCCTACACTTACAGGTACGAGGGAGGCAGTGACCTCTTTTCTTAGAATGATAAGTATAGGCTTTCCCCCTAAATCTCCTATCAAGGGCATCTTGTGAAAATATTCTTCCACCAGTCATAGGTATTGGCTCTTCCTCAGAGATATCTGCTATGGGTCTGTTTTTTAAGTTTATGACTGGAATTCTGGTTTTATATACTCGAGATAAATTTAGGATTGTTTAGGTTCTTTTTATCCCATGCAAGACCCATCTGGCCTTTCCTCACATTCTTTTCCTAATTTTCTTTGTGTATTCCCACTACCCCCAAATATTTTATTATTGGTTAAGTAAAAACTTTCATTGTAACAGAAACATAGAAAAACACCATCTCTTCAAACTGATTTTCCTTACTGTATTCTTAATTGCAGGCCTTGTCAGCCTCTGCACAGACTTTTTAATCACCACCTGCTGAAACCTTTTGGTAAAGCTCTGACAATCTCTATACTAAGCTTCTGTCAATTATTTAAAAGCAGTCTTTTGAGAAGACTTAACTTTCTAGTTGTGCATTTTTCACTCCCTGATGGTGCTATTTCCTGCTAGCAGCATACCTGGCTGAATCCCCCTTCCAGTAAACATTCATAGTTCTTTAAACTGGGGATGATCTTGGTGACCGCTGATTGCATTATGACACAAATTAAGTTCCAGTGCTATAGGATGTAACACTTTAGCCAAGAGAGTCAAGAGAGTCTGCAAGTGGCATCTCATTTCCACATACTTATCACAATGTGCTATTTGGTAGTTATTTTACACATTTTACACAGTGTTTTCACAAGTATAGTTAAGCTTAATAATTTATTTTCCTTCTAAAACAATGACACTCTTCACATGTTTAATGTTACTAAAGTGTTAGTGTGAGTTGCTAATTTTTATACAATGATTAGCAGTGATTACAGGAGGTGATTATCTAGGAGAGTTGCAAGAACATAAAAAGGTGGTCATGAAGTGTGACTTAAGGAGCTTTTTAAATTGTGTAGCAGAGCAGTTGGAGATCATTGTGGTTGGTAGGTCATTCCATATTTTAGAAATAGTATTATAGAAGAGGGACTTTCCAGCATCATTATTAGCTTTGATGGTATTTAGAAGGTTTTGATTACTAGAGCACAGAGTTCTAGCAGTGACATATGGTTGTACTAGATTTTGGAGAGGAGCAGGGTGATAGAATATTTTGTTTGCAATGGTTAGTTGATTAGATTGTAGTAAAGAGGAAGTTCGAGCCAGTTTAGCTGTTTTAGAGATGTACAGTGATAAGTCCTATATGTTGTCTCAGTGGAAAACCTGGCGATTTTATTGTAACAGGATTCCGGTTTGTTTAAATCAGTTTTGTGGAGACTGGTTAGAATTGGGGAGGCATAGAGGAGGGTAGATAAGAGGTGTATTCGAGCTATAGTGGCTTTTGTGTGTTTTGCAAGAAATTGCATGTTCCAATACAGGAGACCTAGTTTCTTCTGAATCTTCTTGATGGTTTGGGCTATGTGAATGTCAAATTTCAGGTTATTGTCAATTTCAACTCCCAGTAGTTTAGTGTGGGTTGTTGGGGTATTTATTATTTTATTTTTAGACAAGATATTAAAAGTGTGGTATGGTAAGGGGAATCTTGTTGGGCTGAACAGAAGGAGTTATGTTTTGTTGGGATTAAGAATGAGTTGAGAATTAGTGAGCCATGTTTCAACAGATAGAAAGGAGTCTTGGGTTATGGTGTGGATGTATTTTAGTGTAAGGGCTGCACAAATTAGGGTGGTGTCATCAGTATATTGTACTAACTAGGTGTTTGGTGTGGAGACAGTGAGCTGTATAGTGAATAGAGAGAACAGTAATGGCCCAAGGATGGAGCCTTGAGGAACCCCTATGGCAGCTGGAAGAAGAGGGGAAAGTTGATGTTGCCAACCCAATAGGTAGTTCTGGAACCATGTGATAGTGGAAGAGCTAAGATTTAGAGTGGAGAGAATATTAATAAGTTTATTGTGGTTTAACATAACAAAGGCTTTGGATAGGTCCAAAAATATAGTGGATACAAATTGTCTATTGTTTCTATAGTGGTTAACTGTGTTAGTAAAGGATATTAGAGCTGTGGTGGTGCAGTGGAAAGGTCAAAAACCATGTTGGGTGTTTGATAGTTTGTGAGAAGGTAGTCCATTAGTTGGCTGTGGATGACTCTTTCTAGTATTTTAGATAAGGGGGATAGAATGGCAACTGACAATAACTAGTGAGTTCTTTGGAGTTTTCTCCCTTGTGTGGTGGTAGAATATAAGAGGTTTTTCCAAATAATAGGTACCTGCCTCTCTGATATTGATCTATTAATGAGTATGGCTTCTGGGTAGTCTATTGCTTCTGCTGCTAACTGCAGAAATTCTGAGGGTAGACTATCAGTGACCAGGGTGGTTGGTTTAAGTTTTTGAAGAAGTTTTGTGATGGATTTAATAGATACTGGGTACAAGGTAAAGTGGAGGGTGCTATTTTGGGAGCTGATGGTATGTTTGGAAGTTGAAGGGACAGAGCTGCTGACCTTGCTTTGGGAGTTTGCAAGGGCTTGGATAGCTTCTGTGAATATTTATTGAATTGGGTCGCTATGTTAATCAGAATTGTTAGTTGGTGTTGGGGGCGGCTGATTTACCTGGGTGAACAATGTTATTAACTGCAGCCCAGAATGTCTAAGGGTTTTTATCATGTTTATTCCAGATATTATGATAGCAGTTTATTTTGACTGACTTTACTAGTTTCTTAGTTTTTTTTTTTTTTTTTTTGCAGTTCTAGGAATTTTTGCCTTGTGATTTGGGGGTTGTATTTGTGAAATTGTTCCCAAGCTTTGTCACTAGCCTTGAGTAAGGCTTTATATTCTTTAGTTAGCCAGCATGCATAATCAGCTTTTACTCTGATAGTTCTAGGGGTGCATGGTGATTTAGTATTTCTAAGAAAGTGATGTTAAAGGAGTTTACTGCATCTTCAAGAGGTTGCTGTTTAAAAGAGTTCCAGTTAGAACATTTTAAAGAAGTGATGAAACTGTTAGGGTTAGTTTTTTTTTTTTTCTGACTTATTGAAAGGCAGCCTAAGTAAATTGGTGAGTATGGGCTCTAAGGAGAAAGGCTGGCTGATGGTCACTTAGGCTGTCAGGCAGACAGCCTGACTGAGATGCAAGGGAGGGTTAATTACATGAATCCTGTCCAGGATGGACTGACATTTGGATGATTTATCAGTCCTTGTAGGGGATGAGATGAATTGGGTGAACTCAATGAGATTAATATGGGATGATGGATTTTGTGCAGAGCAGTTAAGCCAGTCAGTATTAAAGTCTCCCAACAGAATTGTTTCTTGAGGAAAGGAATTGGATATCCAATGTAGTAGATTTTCCAGGGTGGGAATATTTTTTCCTGGTGGGATATAACCACCTATGATAGTAATGTGTTTTTTGGGATTAAGTT
>NC_056741.1:1535291288-1535421288 GCF_019279795.1 Protopterus annectens | reverse complement strand
TGCCTCTACCTACAGATAGATGTGGGTGCCTGGTACATGGTAAAACTGAAAGTCAGTATTCCCTAATACTATCTGTCAAGCTATCATGTAAATGTTTCTCTTTACTTTCTCCGCCAGTTGGAGTACTCCTTCCTACTCAGTGCAATAGAATATGGTAGTTCTACACATTGTCTGCTGAGCTGAATGTAATCTGTACAGCATTCCAATAATGAATCCATAAATGCACAGGTACACTATAGGTTAATTTAATAACAAGTTGAGAGCTTATTTAATTGGTTGACTTCACAGAGTCTAAAATTCCTTGGTGCATTCTGTAGCTGGAGAATTATTGGTAATGGAATACACCACAGCTGTATAACATTTTTGGATTGTCCCTCAGTAAATGTTTTGCACTCTCACTCAGTTTTTCCCCCTACTTAAAAATGTTGCTCTGTAACATGGTGTGTGCATGGCATTTTAACTTCCAGATATCAAACCTATTGCTCTCTCAAGCTTTATCAACCAGGTATTCTTTTCAGGAGTTAAAAGGATTTTGAAGTTTATCTTGGGCTGTTTTCATGCCATACCCCTCAACCCATTCACACTTTTTTTTTAAAAGGGTGGGACCTATGCATGAATTCAGAATGATGCACATTTGTCTTCCAGATTTATAACCAAACTGTTGTCATTACAACCAAACATCTGTCCTTATACCCCACCAATAGCCGAAGTAACGTATCTCAAAATGCTTTGCACACTAGTCCTGCAAAGCCAGATTAATGATCATAACTTCAGCATAACAGCAATTTAAGCTATTTTCATCCATTAATTGATTAAGCAGTACTGAACAGCCTAAATCCTCCACTCAAATGACTTTTATTTAAGTACCATTAATGGGTTATATAGACAAAAAAACACACATTTGAGAATATTTCCTCAGCAAATTGTCACAGTACATCCAAAGGAATTATATCAACAATAAATAAATAAAATAATATCATGTAATACAGCACAAGAAAACGTAATGGCATCACACTGCTAAGTTCTCTCCACACTGTCTCTCACATACAGGTTGGGATTCAATAAAGCCTACATGGAGCGATTCTCCATGTCTGAATAGTGTGGCAGCTATAGCATGGAATATGGCTGCCAACCGATCCAGTAATCAAGGCTGGAGGCTTACATGAGCCTCCCAGCACTATTCTGACAAGGATGTGATGGAGTAATACTAATCACCTCATTTTCTGGTGAAAACCATGCAAATGAGGTGAACTAGCAATTCAGCAAGCAGACAGGCATCCATGTCAGAGCCATGTCCACTGCAGAAATGTATTCGTTTACTAACTTCTATGTGGCACACCTCATCATAAAAGGGTTCTCATCCAGGAAAAAAGAGGTCATTGCCCCCCCTCTACTCGTCACCCATTAGACCCATTATAGAGTACAACACCCCTTTTGGAATGTACCTCACAAGACATCTGCAGCAGCTGGAAAGGCCACAGAAGTACCTCACAAAGAGGATTACTGGCCTCAAACAAATGCCCTACACTGACCGCTTCAAAAAACTTCAGCTTTGCTCTGTAGCATATCTCCTACTCCGAGGTGATCTCTGCCTAACATATAATATCAAACCCAGAGCTGTTGGACATGTTACACCTAAAGAAATCCCAATCCCTCTGAGCTGCATGCTCTAGGGACCTAAAGCTTGTCACCACAATAAACAGGACATGCTGGAGGGATAGATTCCTGTCCCAGAGACTTCCTATACTCTGGAATAAGCTACCCATCTATGTCAAGCAAAGTTCTTCATTAGCACTCTTGAAGAAAAATCTTGATGAGTGGATAGGAAATACACCCCGGGGATCACTTCTGTGTCTCTGCTGGACAGTGGCACAGGAAAATAACTTTCTTGGGTGGCATAAGCTATGGAACCTTGCTGGCTAGGCTTACTTTGGCCCTTGGGGTGATAGCCTAGTACCTATCTATGAACCTATCAACCTATGAACAGTGTACATTTTTGCAAAATTCAAAATGGGGGCATGACAGCTCAAAGTAAAGCATGTATTATGAGTATTAGGCATGCCAATGGCCAAAAGTATGGCCATTGGCATGCAAAAGTGTTTCAAAATGATAAAAATCAAAGGTTTTTTTTTGGGCAATTTCGGGTGTTTAAGTGCAGTGCAGCAGCATGCAAATGATATTGTGCAGAAAATAAAAAAAAAATGTAAAAAAAATTTTATGTCAATGATGAATTTTGCCATTATAGAGGGTAGCATGCAGAACCAAAACAATAACAGGTAACAGTGGTAGCTAAGGATATAGGCTCCTGAATAGTGCTGTAACAAGGGACTAAGGTAGTGGGGTATGCAAATGAGCTAACTTTATTGAATAAAAAATGGGAGACCGTGTCCGCATGCAACTAACCGTGTAAGAGCTATAATGCGGTGGTGTAAGCAGGAGAAACAGCTGACATGAAAAGGGGGTGTGTCTTGCTTGGTGTAAGCACATTGGAGCTCTGTGGCTCCTATTTGCACTCAGCTAAGCATAGCTAAGCAAGGGGGGGGGGTGTCTGAGGCTGCTTAGTTGTGTTTAGCTATTTCAAGAACTGAGGAACTTGTTTGTGTCCAGGGGAGGGCCTTTTCTGCTCAGCAATGTTTACACTTGCCAAAGCAGTTTGCATTGCGCACCACGGGGCTTAAACAGAGCAAAAAAAAAAAAAGTAAATAGCAGTATAAAGGAAATGATCTATAAATCACTAAACCGGCCACTCCTAGTCACAGTGGCCCATTCAAACCCCTCAATAATACACATGGCAGGTGGAATGTATCATAGTAAGCCAATCACACAGGCAGCATTTTCAGCACAAAAGTATAAAAGCATAAAGTATGCAAACACCTTTCAGTCTGGTTTTTCCCACAAACCCTGCACCATTGGTGTACGCAGTTGAAATTTTAACTGACAAAATGTTAGGGGCTGCTGCTTTTGATACATCAGTATGTGCTAGAGACTGAGGGCAGTATGGAGGATAATGCTGACAACTGTCCCTGACTGAGCAGGAGGAGAAGAGTGTTCATACTCAGGGTAACTTACCAGGGGCTACATGATCTGGAGATACTAGAGCTTTACAGGGTGGACGGGGACTTACTCCAGCAACTCACTGAGCTGTACTGGCCTCATCTCAGACCCAGAACCAACAGAGGGGACCCCATCCCAGTTGAAACCAAGGTATGTCTAGCCTTAAGAGTACTAGCTACAGGTACCTTCCAAAGACCTACTGGGAACATCATGGGGGTCTCACAGTCATCTGCATCCAGGGTACTCCACCAGTTCCTGGATGTCATGTGAGCACACGCTGGTGAGCACATATATTTCACCAGCACCCATGAAGAGAGGACCAGCAATATGCATCTCTTCCACCATGTAGAAGACTACCTAGAGGTACTGGGTGCCATAGACTGCACACATATCCACATCAAGGCACCATCTGGTGAAGAGGGTAGAGTGTATGTCAACTACAAAGGCTATCACTCCATCAACTGCCAGGTCATGTGCAATGCCCAGGGCATTGCACATGACCTGGCAGCTGTGTGCAATGCTCAGGGTATTATCATGAATGTGTGTGCTGACAATCCTGGTAGTTATCATAACTTCCACATCTGGCATGCCTCACAGCTGTAACAAGCATTTGCCAGGGGGACATTCCATATGGCCATCTGGCGGGGGATGCTGGCTACGCACTGGAGCCATGGATGATAACACCCATCAGAAATGTGCACACACACACACACACACACACACACACACACACACACACACACACACACACACACACACACACACACACTGAAGAACACCATAATGAGGCACACGCACAAACCAGGAACATTATAGAGCATGTGTTTGTGATGCTCAAGTCACAGTTTTGCTGTCTTGACATATCTGGTGGAGCCCTGCAGTACTCTCTAGCCACATGTGCACACATGTTCATAGTATGTGCATGCTACACAATATGATCCTGCAGAAACAGCTGTGGCAGAAACATCATAAGGAAGGGCCATGCAGCTCCCCACTATTGCCAAGGCCCGCACAGGCATAGGTGGACTTGGAGGAGGAACCCCCTGAGCCTGCTCCTGTAGGTAGATGGAGGCATACCCAGTATTCCCAGGCCTTGGCAAAGAGTCAGTACATAGCACACACATTGACACTGTAGGGTCCCAGGGACTGACACCTCTCTCTGACTCACACACACAGTAGAATTGATGCCAAACACATCACACTACATGTATCTTACCATGTATAGGCTGTGTACTGTGTGCACCCAACAGAGCCAGCCCTCAAGCACCATCCTCACAACTGCTGCAGGCACAAGGTAAGTTAGTCTTCTTAACAATAAATGAATGGAGTAAATATGTTGTGGTAGCATAGCTATGGTATCACTGTATGCATGCAAGGGAATGGGGTGACCTACCAGGATAGCAGCAGACAACTGACAGCTATGTGAGATAACAGGAATTGTCCACCCAATACTGGCTTCCCCAGAGTATGCAGTAGTCCCCTAGGTAACAAATCTCACTGCAGTATATGTGGGGGGCTAAGTAACTGGATGTTCATAGGTCACATGCATGGATGTCAGTGTGGGGGTCCCATAATCACCCCTCAGCCTCACCCAGCAAGTCAGCTATAGAAAACCATAAAGAAATGTCTGGCAAACACACACAAATAGGGACAATGATGAAATATTCCCATACAGACTTACACAGTGATATCACAGCAGGTCTTGCAGTTGCACTAAGGTTCTGAATGGTAAGAAGTCTGAAACCCAAATGTCTGCCATTACAATCTAATCTGTGGCTTTAGTGATAAGCCTGTATTCTCCAAGACAGGCAGAATACTATGCTAAATGTAACCAAAATGTAAAGGGAACATCAGCATAGTCTGTGCAAATGTGGATAGTTGGCAGGTGTGCACCCCATACACACCCATGTTACCATTGACATGAAGTAACAGTAATGTTTGTAGGGTATTACAGCAGAGCACACATTCCCAGGGCTGTCCCAATCAACATGATAACTTGTTGGATGTCCACAATATGCAGAGGTAAATGAGCTATGTATATGTCTGGTTAATACTCTCAGTATGTGGCCTGCACTTATTCCTGGCTGTCGTGTCTTAGTGGCCTAGGTACAGTACTGTGGTTGACAGGGTCCATGTCCCAAGAACTGTAGTGCCAACTATTTTGCATGTCAAATACAGCTATGGTAGGAGTTGTACACACTGTCCAGACATCAATATCTGTTACTGCAGGAAAGCTGGACAGACCAGGGACAGGGGACCACATATATAGGCAGTACACAGCTCAGAGTAACCTACACAGTGCCTAGCATACCCCTCAACTGTACAGACTTTTTAAAGAATGTCCAGAGATTTGCATCATATTTATGGTCTCTTTATCATGAAATTGTGGTTTTATGGCAAATCACTGGCAAATCACAAAAGACTAAAGTCAGAAAATAATGGCAGATTGTAGTTTCAGACTTCATACCATGTAGGAAAATGCATGCTAATGCAAAATCTGTTACTGTATCACCTTTCTAGATCTGTAAGGCCAATAGTTTACAATGGTCCCTATATGTAGGCCTTTGATCTCATATCACTTACGGCTTTGCGCAGATATCCGACTCTAAAAAGTCGGGAGGTATGGTGCCTAGTATGACAGCAGGTACCTGAAGGTCAGTGTACTGCCAAGTTAGAAAACGCTGCCAACTTACTGTGTCAGCACTGACAACATGTCACTGGCCAACATACATACCACAGAAATGACAGGTTGTCACAGAAGGAGCACATGTATGTCTTTTATATCTGTTCTGCTTGTCCTAACATTGCATTTGCCTGACAACTATTTGCAAAACAAGAAAGGGTCATCTCAAAACATCAATGGCAGACAGTGGGGAAGAGAAAGCAAGCAAATACCAAGCTGGTCTCCCAACTCTTTATGTTTGGCAGAACAGTATTAACACCCTGTCCCCATGTATGTGCCTTTGTCTGACTGTCATATATGGGCCTCTCTAGATGTTAGTCTGTGATGATTTGACAGCTAGGGAAACATGTAGCCTCATAATAACATATAGTAGCACATACTGCCTGAGGACCACAGCAAATGTAGTGGTGCGATGATGGACAACCTACTGAATAGGTACACTCCGAAGTGTGAAGTACATAATCTTGTGTGTGATGTTACAGCATGTACCCCGCTCACACCATAATTACAAATACATAACAGCAGCCACTGTGGGCAAAGCCTGTGACTGGACTACAGATGGACAAAGAGACACACATAAGAAGAAGGGAAACCATTGACCAGACAAATGGAGAATGTGCACACCAGAACAAATTGTGCAGTAACATAGGTTTCCTGCAGTGTATGGAGTCAGTAAACATCACCTTAAATACACAGCACACACCCATGTACGTGGAGGTCTGCAACAAAGCAAAAACCCAAATAAGGACACCTCAGAGGCAAAAACACATGAGAACTCCACAAACCTACACACCACAGACAATGCAGAGTCCACACACCAGGGTCTTGCAGACACTAAGGCCTTACCATACACCAAACATATTACTCATAGAAGACTCCACTGGGAGACACACAGATGTGCCTCTCACCAGGCAACATAAGGAGAAAGTCATGGTCACTTGTTTGACAGGTACCACAATCTGCCATATTACACATGCACTCAAGTCATCCCACAACAGGTATAGGTATCACTCCAGCCTGGTCCATGGCAGTGTGAACGATGCCAGATGTACCTCCCTGGACTATAGGAAGACAGACATGATTCAGCTTGTTGAATATGTGTCCTATGCAGGTATGTCCCTAGCCTTAAGCAGCAGTCTGCCAAAACCCAGAATGATGGCTCAATACAAACAGAAAATAATTGTCAGTAACACTTGGCTCCCTCACTGGTGTCATCCCAGGGGGATCCACTGCCTGTCAGCCTGGGAACATAGGCTTGACAGACCACACTGCCTTGCTAGAGATGGCCTGCATCTTTCTCACTTGGCCTTCAGGCCTCTGGCAAAGGGCCTTGCCTCCCTCATAGTGCCTTTGTAGGAAAAGTCATGGGGTCCATACTACCAACATAAAACACTCAACAAAATGCAAATTAAAGGCCATACCGCTAAACGCTAGGATTCTAAACAGGTAAATGCACTCATTGCATGCAGTCATAACCCTGGAAGATGGTGACATTTGTGCACTCACAGAAACCTGGCCCACAGCCGCGGAGAGAAACCCATCCTTACCTGATCACTCATCCTATCCCACAGCCAGACTCCAAAATGTGGGCAGCAAAGCCAAAGAAGGTGGAGTATAAATATATATTAGACAGACGCACACCTCAAGGCTGGTCAAACAGTCTAACACACATGAGACACTCCAAGTGCAGTCAACTGTCGACAAGACCCCTATGCAAATTATATGCAGCTGCAGGCCAACATATCTGATTCAGGACACCCAGCCACATATCTTGCCCTCTACAAATTTATCAAGATTCCACCCATCACACTGATCCTGGCTGATGTATATTACCCAAACATTGACTGGGAATACAACCATGCCAGAACAGAAATGCACAGAGATGCTCCCATCTTATCAATGCTACATCCTTAGGACAGCCACTTGATACCCCCACAAGATGTGATACCTGTGTCAGACTTGGCAGTAACCAACATGATCAACCACTGCAGCACCCCTACGGTATCATCCGCCCAGGCAGGACCAGACAGAAACGTGGTCACATGTCATATCACCATCTCTCCTGACCCACCTCTAGCCTTGGTAAAAGGAAAATGTCCCACAAACTGATCACAACCACCAGAGTGATGGTATAAACAGCTGAACAGCCACCTACCTCAATAGCGGAACAAGCACCAAGTTCTGAATGTACACAAAACTAGCATGCCAGCATATTGATAGAGATGCATGGAATCAGGAATACCTGACAGGACAACATCACCATCTGCAAGGGAAAGTAAACCTGTCTGCATACATCTGTAATAAAGTAACTATATATCAAAAGGATAACATTGTTATCCAGGACCGAGAAGGAGCAGGTGCACAATTGGAAGTAATCACCCCTTAGCCAGAGTAAACAAATAAGAGCACCAGTGAAATCCACTATAGGCAACTCTGACTCCAAATTGCCCACATGTAAGACAGACAATCATAAGACCATCCTCACATATGTCTGTATTCCCAAAGGAATCTCCCAGATTTGTGCAGAACAGGTGGTCAAGGACACCACATTGACAAATGCTGTAGATATGGCCACTCCACTGGCTGACAGATTCAATGGAAATGTCTCGTCTCTGCCCCCCTATTAGGAAAGCAGGACATCCTCAATACCTGAGCACCCAACCCTTATCACTAGGGAGCAGGGCATCACTGCCCTCTCAAAGTCAAGAGGACAGCCTCTATGGGACATGAACACATCCCAGGCTGCAAACTACATGAACCCAGGCATGAACTGGCAGCACTATTATGTGCCCTACACACTCAAAGCCTGAGTACTATCTATGTCACAGCAGAGTGGTGTACAGGCACTTTCATCCCTTTACACCAAGGTGGAATGTTCACCAATCCAGGAAATGAAAGACCCATGTGAATCACATTAACAGGGACATTTGCAAAATCCAAGACATTCCCTACACAGTCTGCTATCCTCAGAAGAGGTATGTCAGTGAACTCTGGATGACTTCCCTGAGGCAGCCAACAAAGGCATGGATGAGAGAAAGATGGTGCACTCTGGCCACTGTAACCTGGCCGAAGCCTTACACACCAATCCCCACTTGACCATAGTACATGAACTCTGTCAACTAGGCAGCAATCCATATGTTACCAGATGGGTATCAAAATGGTTCATTGATAGAACCCACATAATCATAATAGGGGTAGCCAGCTCAAACAGTACACCTGTAATGAGTGGCATACCCCAGGGATCGGTCTGGGGGTCTCTGGTATACAGGATATACTTCCCTGAGGTGTAGGCCAAAACCATTGGCCCATGGCTGATCAAGATGACAGATGCCTACAAGTTGGGAACAGTCAGTAATACCCAAAGTGATGTGGACTTCCTACAAGAGGGTCTCACCAAAACAAATGCCTTATGCCAGAAATATGGCCTCAAGCTGAATGCCTGCTAATGCATCATCTTCCCCTTCAGGGAGACTGACATCCCCACATAGTATCACAGTAACAACAATGTCCTACATACATAATCAGTAGCGAGGCAGTTGGCCACCCAAGTTGATAGCATCCTGATGTCTGAGCACCATGTTGCTCCCATTGTACAGGAAGCTTCATAGATGGGGCAACTCAGATGTAAGGGTATACCATCCAGGGACAAAGAGGTCATAAGAGCCATGTATGCTAATCTTATGAGGCCAATTATTTTGCTGAACGCCCCCTTCAGCATGTGCCTCACAAAGCACATGCAGCAGCTGGAGAGACCACAGATGTTCCCCATTGGGAGAATGCAGGACCACAAAAACCTACCCTGCACAGATAGGCCAACACCACTGTCCCTCTACTCTGTTCCATACAGACTCTGCAGAGGTGACCCCTGTCTGGCATACAAAGCAATCCAGACCCTGCCTTTATGGGACTGGTGTACATCTGGAAGTCAAGGCCCACTCATAGGTTCATAGGTTGGTACTAGGCTATCGGCCCTAGGGCATATGCAAGCCTAGCTGTAACAATTCCCTGGATATTTCTTTCCACAATATTTACTTCTCTGAACCCCTGTCTAGCAGGGTGACTGACATGATCCCCGCGGTGAATTTCCTATCTCCCATCCAATCATCAAGGTTCCTTTTGAAGATGGCCAATGAGGTGCTCTGCTTGACATGTATGGGCAGGTTATTCCAGAGTATGGGGAGTCTCTGGGTCAGGAAGCTATCCCGCCAGCATGTTTTGTTCATTGTGATGACAAGGTTTAGAGCCCTGGAGAGTGTGGCTCTGAGGGATTGGGATTTCTTTAAGTGGAGCATGTCCAACAGCTCAGGGTTTGACATGGCCTTGTATGTTAAACAGAGATCGCCTCTGAGTAGATGATATGCCACAGAGTATAGCTGGAGTTTTTTTAGACGGTAAGCATATGGCATCTGCTTTAGGCCTGTGATTCTTTTAGTGAGATATTTCTGTGGCCTTTCCAGCTGTTGCAGATGTCTTGTAAGGTACATACCAAATGGGGCATTATACTCTATAATGAGACTAATGAGGGATGAGTACAGTGGGACAATGACCTCCTTTTTTCTGGATGAAAAACCCTTAGTGATGAGGTGTGCCACATAGAAGGATTTCCTGACTGTTGTGGCGATGTGGTTATCAAAAGTGAGACCACTGTCCACCTGTGTCCCTAAGTCTCTCATCACACTTTCAATGTTTAGTGTCCTGCCACCTTTGTGGTAATTCATGGGTACATGTTTTTTTTTCCAAAGCGGATAACTATACATTTTTTGGCATTAAGTTTGAGCCCATGGTTCTGGCACCATACATCTGTTTCTGTAAAGCCCTTTTGTAGAATATCCACATCATTTGGGGATTCAATTATGGCTCCCAGTTTGCAGTCATCTGCAAACTTTGTTAGCCAGGGTCCCTTAGTGTTGGCCTGTACTTCAGAGAAGTAGATGCCAAATAAGAGTGGTCCCAGGACTGAACCCTGAGGTACTCCACTTGTCACTTGTCTGGAGCTGGATTTCGAGTCAGCTACTTTTACAGTCTGGGTTCTGTCAGTAAGCCAGTTGGCAACCCATCGAGTGACGTAGGGATTTATGCCCAGCTTAGTAAGTTTATCTATGATTCCAGAGTGGGGGATAGTATCAAAGGCCTTGGCGAGGTTAGGCTGCGTGGGCCACCTTACCCTCATCCACAGCTCTGGAGACTGATTCGAAGAGGTCAATCAGATTCAGGAGACAAGATCGGCCCTTCACAAACCCAAACTGGGTGGGATCCAGTGTTTGAAGGTTGCCAATGTCTTTGTTTATAAGTTCCATGATAATACATTCCATGCCCTTGCAGATCAGGCTTGTCAGACTGATGGGATGGTAGTTCCTGGGATCCAAGATGGATCCCCCCTTGTGGAGTGGGATAACTGTAGCTCTGCGCCACTCAGTGGGCATGAAGCCTGAGGTGAGGCTATGATTAAACATGACACTTAGGTGAGGTTCCAGTTCATTTTGTAGTTCATGTAGTACACAGCCTGGGATGTCATTTGGTCCCATGGATGCTGTATTCTTAGCTTTGGAGAGTGCACTTTCTACCTCTGTGGCCATGATTATTGGAATTTGGCGATCCTTTGGTATTGAGATGGGCTCTTTAGGGGGTGAGAGGGGGGTGAAGTTGGCACTAAATCAATCTGCCAGGATATTGGCAATATCCTTGGGATTAGTATATTTAATGGCACTAAATCAATCTGCCAGGATATTGGCAATATCCTTGGGATCAGTATATTTAATGGCATTCTGTTGTAGCTCAGAGCAGATTGCCATTTAGATTCTTGACATAACTATAGAATGCCTTGTGGTTGTCTTTGGAATCTTTGGCAATTTTATATTCATAACTAGCTTTTGAGGATTTTATGCAGGATCTCAGCTTCTTACTGAGGCTGGTGAGAGAGATTTTGCATCCTGGGATTTTCCTCTGTTCTGCAACTGTTTCTTCCTTCTGTTGTATAGTTTGTTTATAGCAGGGGACCACCAGATTGGCTTCTTTTTTTTTTGGATAAGAGCATCTTGGTTCCATTTGGGATGGCACGATTCATGCACGAGTGGATGTGCTCGTACAGTGCCTTAGTGTAGGATTCTGCAGTCGAACTTCCAGATCCCGTCTGCGTGGGTGTTGTGAAGTTTGTCACTTCTGACTTCAGTAGCATGAAGTTGGCTTTGGAGAAGTTTTTTAAGGAGGTTTCCTTACTAGGGGGTGGAGGTGGGATGTGGATGTCAAAGGTGATTTGCTTATGGTCAGACCTGACCAATGAGGGGGTGACCACTGGTGTGGAGCATCTATCTCCCATGTTGGTAATGACCAGGTCTAGGATATTGGAGCCCCTGGTGAGACAATGGATCAGTTGATCCAGGGCATTGGAATTTATGAATTCCAAGAACCATTGGGAAAAGGAGTTGGAACCCAAGTAGTTTTCCCAATTAATGGCAGGGTAGTTGAAATCACCCAGTATTAGGGTGTTTGGTTGTATCTTAATATTTTCCAGTATGTTTAGAAAGGTGTAGTGAGAATCTTGGGGCATGGTGGGGGATCTGTAGCAAGCTACAATTTGGATTGTAGTCTTACCTAGTTTTAGCTGCACCTGGAGAATTTCAGATGGATTGTTTTGGGCAACTAGCCTGGAAGTGTGAATATCCTTGGTGAATATAGACACTCCTCCACCTTTAGAATTTCGGTCTTGGTTTTGTGGCCGAAAAGTGTGGTAAGAATTGTAGCCTGGTATTGCAGGGGTGCTATCTGGAGCCTTGAACCAGGTCTCAGTTACTGCACAGATATCGATGCTCTCCATTTTTAGGAGTGCTTCGAGAGAGTGCATTTTGAGGTTTAGACTTCTAGCATTGAGTAGCATTACCTTCAGATTTTGCATGCTTGTATCTGTTATGCTGGTGGTTTTATCCTTTGAACCTTGCCTAAAAATGGCACTATAGGGGTGGCAAGAGCTTTAGCCAGTAACCTCAATCCCAGGGGTGACAGGTGCAGACCATCTCTGGCAAAGCATAGTGGTTTGTCGATCATGTCTTCCCAGGCAGACAAATATTGGATCCCCTTTGAATGACACCAGAAGCTTAGCCAATTGTTGAAGTCAATCATTTTGTCCTTATACTGTGGTATCGTTCTGGGTGAAGGCAGGATGCTACTCAGGGCTAGGTTCATACCTGCCTGGGTCACATAATCCAAGAGCTCTTCCATGTCTCTTTTCATGTAGTCCAGGGAGGTACATCTCAAGTCATTCACTCCAGCATGGACAATGACAGAGTCGTATTTATACTTGTTGTGGAGTGACTTGAGTGCATGCATTATGTGGCAGATCCTGGCACCCGACAGGCAGCTGACTGTAATTTTCTCCTTGTTCAGCCTGGTGAGTGGGACATCAGTGTGCCTGACTATAGACTCACCTATTTCAAAAGTGTTGGGTACATTGCCTTGCCTTAGGGGCTGTTGTCGGGTGGCACACTGGTGTTGTGAGCTATGTGTCACTTTGGTTGTGACTGGTGTTTGTTTGTGTTTTGGCTTTGGAGGTCCTTGTTGCTTGGGCAGGTTAATGGTAAGGGCCTCCGCATATGTGGGTTTAGTGTTGCTATGTGTGGGTGTTGATGGTGTGGGTTCTGAAGGGCTATAAGTTGCTTGAGGTGTAATTCAGGTGATAACCTTCTCCTCTTCACTGTCTAGCTCAATCTTTGCCGTAGAGAGCTTTGCTTCCAGTTTAGCTGTGTAAGTGCATCTCTCATAGGTTGTAGTGTTGGGTGGTAAGAGGAGAGGATTGTCTGTGTACATGAGGCAGTTGCCGCACTGCCCCAGTATGCCCAGATTCACCAGGTGAACAGGAGAAATCACCGGAAACTGACCCTTGGACAAACCTGTTTAGGTGCTTTTTTGTAATGTTTAAGAGCTGTTATCCCTTACCTTTGCAAGGTACTTTACAATTATAGGCTGTTTAGTGCCTATGATTAATTTCTCCTTATTGACAAGGAGAGGTGAGTGCTTGAATCAGTTTCAGGCTTCCTAGTGATTTCCAGCAGGTTCTAGAGCAAGTGCTAGTCATAGGGGTTCAGAGTTTAGTGCTACTACTGAGAAACCAGCTAGTTCTAAGGGAAAATTTGAAGAGCAGACTTTCTGGCACCTGGAATAGTTTAACTGTAGCCTTGTAGTGCTGCACGATGTGAAAAATGTGCAAACACATGTGTTTTTAAGACAGAAATTTGAAAGGGATAGAAATCAGCCCAAAAAGGCTAATAAAATTATAATTTCAGAGCTGGAAACCTCTCCTCTAGTGTTAGATAGGCAGTACAATGCTCGCCAGTCCCACTGGTAAGCAGTAGGACTTCCCTCTACCACAGCGAGGTCTGGATAGCTCTGAGCACAGAAAATAAAGTTCTGAGACAAGCAAAGCCTGGGATATGGACTGGCAAGAAAAGGTGGGAAATGAGCAAACAAGATAGTACTTTTTTTGTTGAAACAGGCTAAACAATGCAATAATACAGTAAATAAACACAGAAAAGGCTAACACACTTGAGTCTGTAGCCCCAAACAGTAAATGCAATTAAAACTCTACAAAATTAGCAATTTAAAATTTTATGAATGAAGCAAGGCAAGTGCACAACTGAAAAATGATTTAAGAGGCAGTAACAAAGCAGAATAAGTAGCTAGTCTACATATACAGAGAAGTCTATATATACAGAAAAGCAGCTAAAACACACAAACACTTCAGATGCTGTGCAACCTAGAGCACTTGAGTTGTAGCAATATTAAGGCAATTACAGTTATAATAAATGCTCTAAAATATACTCTATATTTCCAAAATGTTTGAGAAGGACAGTCAGAACACTCAATCAACCTGTAGGTGCAGCATCAACCTGGTCTGTGATATCAGTATAGCTTGTTGGTGTGACAGATCCATGTCCCACACACTCCCCCTTCTGTGAAATACACTCCCTGTTGACATAAAGCCAAATGCCTCAATACCCTTAGTGATGTGCTCCCTGTATAAGTGCATGGGAAACAGAAAATACAGTCCTGTGATTCCACCTGTGTCTCGGATGGACAGGGGCTCTGGGTGCTAACATGTCTTAACATGGGCTACACTTTCATCTGCATGGGTTATAAGGGCTTCAGGGCCAATAGCCTACTAACATCATAGCCTATCAACCTATACACAACTGTCTGTCAGTGGTTCACCACTTTACTCTGTACTGCTCAGCCACTGACATACCTGGAAGTCAAAGTGCTTTGTGGAATATACCACATGTATAATGGACATTTCTGCTCCGTAGAATGCACTCTGTACCCACACCCATATCTCCCAACCTCTGACAGCAAGACATCTGGACAAGGTCATAAATAAAAGTTGGACAAATGCCCAGTGATAGGCACATGTTATAAATATTGCTCTTACAAACTGAGAAAGTTGGTATAATAGTTTTTGCATTAGCAGGAATTGTCTGAAGGTTATGAAGTCTGAAACACTAATGTCTGCCATTATTTTGTAACTTCAGTCTTTAATTCTTTGCAACTAACTTGCCATAAAAACACAAGTTTATGCAGACTGGACAAAACTTCTAGACAAACATCTGGACAATCTGCAAAAATACTGCACAGTTAAGAGGTATGGCCACACCAGGATATATATTTTCAGGTAAGAAGAATACCACACAAGTAGGTGATCCTCAGCCAGTATACCAACAAGTTGCTGGACTGTTTACACAGCTTCATCTGTTAATCAGCTGTAGCCACACCTCTCAACTGGTCAGATTGGGCAAGAACATCTATAGTATGGCTCATGATATTAGTCTGTGCATCATTCATCTTGGATTTCTCTTGTAAAGCACTGTGATGATCTGAGGATGTCTGTCATTAGGTAATGACACAATACATTTCAGTGTCAAAAGTCAGATATGTTAGAAAATATCTGCTAAAACAAAACCTGTACCTCTAGCAACTTTCTGTTTACTTTTGAGAGGTATGGCTGTAGCACACAAAACCCCATACAATTATCTCTGGAATGGAGTCCCACTCTTACTGTAGAAGGTCAGACTAGGCATGCTTCTACAGTTAAGGAATCACAGCTCATGTCGGAAGCCATATCAGACTATATAACTGTATTGTGCATATATGCCTCTGCATACAGGCAGCTATGTACGCCTTAACTGTCTCTACGCACACCCATCAGATAGGATTACCCTCAGCTAGCTGCTGGTGGCCCATATGTGATATATCTACATCTGTTGCATGTGATACACAGACATATATATGGACAAGATATAACAATATGTCAAGCATACACACACAGAGATGTAGGGAAGAGAGAGAGAGACAGACAGTGATAGAAAGAGAGACACAGGGATACATACACAGAGAGTGAGTCATACACAGGGATACCATGAATGGCATAGAGTGATGCCCTGCTGTGGACAGTGGCATACCGGTCGTAACCAGTCACATGTGCCAGCATGAAGCTGAGCTCCACTGTGTAATAGTACTTAGGTGGGGGTTGTAATATCACATCACCTGCCTTAGTGTGTGTGTGTGTGTGTGTGTGTGTGTGTGTGTGTGTGTGTGTGTGTGTGTGTGTGTGTGTGTGTGTGTGTGTGTGTTTGAAGGTGAAACAGTTTTAGGCTATTCCCACCAGTACACTTCCCAGTGCCCTACTTTAGCAGTCCTGGTGAAGTCATTCCCCTTAGAAGTACCTTTGGACAACCCTCATCCCTATAAGCTCTGTGGTGCATGCAATAACTACGTAACAGTATAGTACAAATAACTAGATAGGCAGGGATTCTATTCTCAGTTTTGGTAAAAGTGTGTGTATGTTTGTAGGATTAAGTATTTTGAGGACTTTCCTACCTGCAACACTTCCCAGTGCCCTATCTTAGCAGTCCTGCTGACATCATTCACCTTAGAATTACCTTTGGACACTTGTCAGCCCTATAAGCTCTGTAGCCATGTGATAACTGTGTAACACTGCAGTACAAATGACTAGATAGTAAGAATTCTCATCTCAGTCCTAGCAAATGTAAGTGTGTGTGTGTGTGTGTGTGTGTGTGTGTGTGTGTGTGTGTGTGTGTGTGTGTGTGTGTGTGTGTGTGTGTGTGTGTGTGTTTGTGTAATAACTATGGAACAGTATAGCACAAATAACTAGATAAGCAGGGGTACTGCTCTCAGTTCTGGCAAATGTGTGTGTGTTTGTAAGTGTGTATGTTTGTAGGTTAATGTATTTTGATGCCTTTCCCACTTTACAAGGACTCTTGATGAGATTCACCTTAGAGGTACCCTGGGACACTGTTAAACCCTATAAGCTCCATGGCACATGTGATAACTGCATAACACTGTAGTACACATAACTAGATAGGTAGGGGTTCTAAACTCAATACTGGCAACTGTGATACTGTGTGTGTGTGTGTGTGTGTGTGTGTGTGTGTGTGTGTGTGTGTGTGTGTGTGTGTGTGTGTGTGTGTGTGTGTGTGTGTGTGTGTGTGTGTGTGTGTGTGTGTGTGTGTGTGTGTGTGTGTGAGAGAGAGAGAGAGAGAGAGACTCATATCCTACCTGTGTGTGTTTGGGTGAGAATCATATAATTTGAGGATGTGGGTTATACCATCTTGAGGCATGTACCACCCAGTACACTTTCTATTGTCCTACATTACAAGGCCTGCTGATGTCATTCTCCTTAGAAGTACCTGTATACACTTGTTAGCCTTTTAAGCTCTATGGAGTGTGCAATAATTGCATAATACTATAGTGCAAATAATTAAATAGGTAGGGGGTCTAATCTCAATACTGATAACTATAGTAGTGTGTGTGAAACATATCCCCATGGCTGCTGTGTGTGTAGGTTATACCACTTTAAGGCCTGTTGACCCCCTACCCATGGCATTACTTTAAAGAGCCTGTTAATGGCATCTGCCTCACATGCACCATGTTACACTATACAGCCCATACTAGTTATCTCTACAGATGTGCATGGAATATCCAGATGTTTGCAACCTATATGTGGTCTGTGTCCCCAATGAGCATTCCTGTGATATCATTACAAAATATTTCACAGTTACCGTAGTGACACACATGAAAAACCTGAACAAATGGACTCCAGGAAGCAAAACACTTGAATAATGAACCAAGCACAACGAGTTTACCTAGGTTTCATCATAACTAATATGTTTGATGACTTCAAAATATATAATTACTCTAGTAAAATCATTAATGAACGGCATGTTGAATTGTTAGCTAAAGGGCTAACTTTTGTCCCCTTGACTCGGGGTTGTTTGACTGACACCTTAATTGACCTTAGGATGTTAGTTAGAAAAATGAATTTGAGGCTGATATTTGATGGTGAGAGTAGAAATGAAACTGGGTTGGTTTTGAAAAAACCAAGTAAGTAAGTGCCCCCATCCAATACTGTCACTAACACGTATGAAAGGATGTGTGAGCATGACATTAGGGAGCACTATAGGCAGGCAAGGAGTCCACATTATAAATGGATTTTCGATATGATGGACAATTTGACCTTTGAAGAGCATGGCTTGCTGGAAGAGTTGGTGAGTGATAGATCTATAAGGCTCATGAAGCCTGATAAGGGTAATGGTTTAGTGCTCATTGATAAGATTGATTATGTAAACAGTATTGTGGCAATGTTGGCAACGGATATTTATGAGGAACTGAGCCTGAATGAATTGAATATCACCCATGGTAAGGTTAGTTTATATATTGAGGACTTGCTTTGGCAGGGTCACATAAATGAAGTTGAGTATAGGTATTTGGTTAATGATTACCCTTTGGTTAGTGGGATTTTTGGAATACCTAAGATCCACAAAGGTTTGGATATTTTGGCATTTAGACCAATTGTGGATGGAAAGCGTAGTAAAACCTGCTTTATAAGTAAGTTTCTTGATTTTGAACTACAAAAGGGTTTGAAAGTGTTTGATTACATTACTAAAGATTCATGGACATTTTTGGAGAAGTTAAAAAATGTGCATTTAAATAGTGGTTCCATTATGTTAACAGTTGATGTGGTAAATTTATTTTCGGTCATTCCCACTGTAACAGGCCTTCAATGGTTGGAAGCCCAATTGTTGAAAACACATTTGTTTGACCAGGATAGAATTAATTTGTTGGTGGGTTTAATGGAAGTTGTTCTTACCAACAATTTCATCCAGTTTGAAGGAACTTATTACAAGCAGAAAACTGGTGTTGCGATGGGGGCGGCATGTGCTCCCGTGTATGCCAATTACGTAATGGCATACTGGGAGCAAGAATTTCTTTTTTCTAGTGCCTTCATGCCCCACATCAGTTTTTACACCCATTTCCTGGATGACTTGTTTATCGTCTGGGAAGGTGGAATTGACAGGATTGGAGAATTTATGGATTATGTTAACAATTCAGTTGAATTTTTAAATTTTACTCACAATATGAGTAACATTGAAATAGATTATTTGGATGTTCATTTAGTTATTAGTCCAGGTGATTTTGATTTGACATCGACTATCCATAGGAAATCTACATTTTCCAATTCTTATTTGAGTTATTCCAGCTGTCACCCTGACCATCAAAAGAAGGCAATTGTTAAAGGCCAGATGGTCAGGGCAGCAAGAATGACCAGTTTGGATGTTGACTTTCTTAAGGAACTTGAGTTCATTAAGCTAATGTTTATTAGGCGCGGCTATCCAGTAGCATTGTGCAATTGCATTGCGGATGAAGTTAAATTAAAGAGGGCCAATGGTGTGTATTGGGCCCTGCTAAAAGGGAAGTCTGATAGTGGACATGAGTTTGGTGACGCAATTGGCGCGCCTAGGGGTGATACTAATTTAGAATGTGAAGAATCTTGTTCAGGGGTTAGTAATGTCCATCCTTTATATTTTATTACAACTTAGTCCTTTGATGCCCCTTATATAGTAGATATTGTCATCAGCAATTGGACCAATTGGTTAGTGGTAAGTTGGGGAGACCCCCGAAATGTGTTTACAGGAAAGGCCGGTCCTTCAAGCAAGGATCAGATGTTGCTTTTTTGGGAGTTGGGGGTAACTTCAGGTGTGGTGTGTAGTGTTTGCCATTTGATTAACGCCAATGGACTGGTGCGGGACTGGTGTGGGGTGGTTGGTGTTGTAGCGAGGGGCTCATTTTTTTTTGTTATAGTACTCAGTGTGATTTATATGCATTATGTAAGCAATTATGTCCCCTTTTTGCATTGTGGAAGACCTGTAGGGCATTAAGGGAGATTGAGCACCAGTCAGAGTCAGATTGAAGATTGAAGAAAAAACTCTGTGTACTTACAGGCATAAATGGGGTGGTGGGTGGCATTGTTTTAGTTAGTGTCATGGCAGTAGATGGTGAATAGTTGTTGACATTAGATGTTAGATAGATTAGAAGATATAGAAGAAATGAAATGGCGGTTGAATGCTCAGCTAACGAAGCCAGGGCATTATGAGCTTACCAGTCTTTTGCCTATTTTTAAAATTGAAAAAAACATTTTGGTTTTTATTATTTTTGTTTTCCTTTTTTATTTCATATTTTTTTTTTTTTTTTTTTTTATTATATATTTTTATTTTCACCTCTATTGTTTAGGCAGCATTTTTTTTAGTAACAACACTACTATTATTATTTTTTTTCATTTAACTATATTTACAATAGTGGTGCTTCAATAGTGTTTACTAAGTATTGTGTTGTTTGGGGTTTTTTACATTTTTTTTAGTGTTGGGTTTTTTAATTTTGTATGCTGGCCTTTTAATGAATTAATCATCATTTTATTATTTAATTGACAGTGATGTGTTATTTAAGTTTGTTGTTGTTGTTGTATCAATTGTGTTCTGATGAAAAAAGGATTAAAAGGCGGTAAAAAGGTAAGCTCGTTGTGCTTGGTGTCGTTTTTTTTGGTTTTTTATTTCCTGGATTTGCTGTTTGGTTTTGGTTTGTTTGTGTTTTGTTCTATAGTATGAGGAGAGTAGTGACACACATGCCAGCATCAGACACCTGACTGACACCACACTGATACAATGTAATGGCTGTCACCAACGCACCATGTCCAGGTGTGTAGGCAATAGATGAGATCAATCATCACTATTGGTGGGGTATCTCACCATCCATGAAGGCATTCACAAGGCTCAGCATGTCCTGGTAGCAGTATATAGATGGTATATGTTATGTTACTAAGGATAATCTACTGTGTTTCTGTGTCATTCTGTGGGCACTATCTGTGTCAAGCATGTGGCTGTCTTTACATCTGCTTGCTGTGATTATGCGTTTCTATTGTGTGATGTCCCCACCCTGTCTTTATGTCATTGCCATGCCATCCACCTTACAAGCACCCTTGCACAGTTGCAAACAGCTTAACCTTAATGTTGCACCAAACAGGGTTGTATCATGTGTATACATGCATAGTGGTATGCACTCAATCAAGTACAAACTGGATGGGTACATGTGTATCTGTGGTCACATCCATCTACATGTGCAACAGTGTGTGTGTGTGTGTGTGTGTGTGTGTGTGTGTGTGTGTGTGTGTGTGTGTGTGTGTGTGTGTTGTGTGTGTGTGTGTGTGTGTGTGTTGATGTTGTGTCCATGTGCTACCACTGTAAAGTGAAACCATGTGCAAAGCCTTAACAGTCTACCCAATAGTCACCCACTTGCATAGGAACATTACTTCACTTTTATGTATTTGTGTTATTGTTGTATTGTATATATTGCTATATTGGGCTGTGCTATGCTGTGTGGGCAGCAGCCTCATGCCTTCAGCCCGGAGCCAGGACCTGCACCACCTGGACTGTGCACCAGATGGAGACACACACCCTGCTAGAGGATAGCACACAACACACACTGAGGCCCATGTTAGACTAACACAACACACATGCTGAATGAAAAACACTTAGCCCAAACCTAATATACCATACATACCCTCATCCATCTCATCATCAACATCAGGGATGGGACAGAAATGGCAGGGGCAACAGGGCTGAATAGGGTGATAGCTGTGTTGCAAAGTAATGACTAAACTTGTAATAAGTACCTAGTAGCTCAATTAAACTCCTCTGTAGGTATGAGCCTGTGGTACTGCAGAACATCCAGGACACATAGAAACATGATGGCTATGAAAAGGGGTATGTAGCGTATGCAAGGTCCTGTTGCATGTTAAACACGTCTCATGTGATAAACCGTATGTATACATGTATATGTGTGTGGTAACTGTGTAACTACTGTTCTGTGCCTCCACCATCATCACCTCATCAGCACAGTCTGCACACACACACAGACACAGAAAGACACTTGAACACAAATAAATATGGTACAGTATACTACAGTAGTCAGCATCAAATAACAAATAATAAATAAATAATACATGTTAGGTACATACATACATCAGGTATATATATACTAATTACCCAGCATGTTACACTTACATATTACATTACTTTATACTACTGTATGTATAGACCTCAGTTGCATCAGACCCATATTAGCATGTCTCTGCATTGATGTGTGGGATAGTCACTGTGGCACACCAGGGTATCATGCACAGGAGGAAGTGTGTAGAGTTTGTGAGGAGGCCATATGGTTGTTCATATGTGTGTGTGTGTGTGTGTGTGTGTGTGTGCGTGTGTGTGTGTGTGTGTGTGTTTGTCTGGAGGGGTGGTGTTCAACTAGGCTGTGCAGAGGAGCTATGCATGTCTGGTGGTGAGCGGTTTGTGATAGAGATGTGTGTTTGTATGCACACAGTCAAGGCATGTGGATGCTCTACACAAGGCTATATTGGACAGCCGTGGACTATACATGGCAGGATGTACATGCAGTTCACCATCTCCCGCCAAGGACAAGGGAACCAGTTCGGCCAGGAGTCTCACTGGCACCACCAGGACAAGGCCAGATGCAGTAGTGCTCCTCGATGGTGACTGCTGTCTGCTGGATCCGCATCCCTGACAGGACTGGCCAAGACCAAGTGCCCATGGCCTGCTCCAGTGTGGTGTGGACAGCACTGTCCCTTCGGTAGTGCTGGTGGTACTGCCACTACAGGAGTGTGAATATGCATGACCACATGGGCTTTCAGCTGATCCTGTTGCTGACCTATATCCACATGGTCAACACTCTACTCCCACCACATGCTCAAGCACAGACTTTGCAGGGTCAAGCATTGACAATGTCTCACCCGACCGTCTATCCATGACACTGGAAAAATGACATATGGCACCACAAATGCCATGGACGTTGTCACGCATGACAGGAAGTGCTGCATTCATGACCCTCAGCATCTGTCTGGTGTTGTGGTCAGTATGCACCTGCGTGTCCATGACGGACCATAACATGGGTCTGGTGACACCTGCTGTGACACTTGTGACAGGGGCTTGATGGGCAGCAGTCCTCCATCGAGCACCCCTGTCCATCTGCCTGTGTGTGACCTTACCTGTTCTCTGGCTATGGCTAGTGTCTACACTCACACTTGCCATAGTCACCATGCTAGCCTGTTCCATCCCACTACCCTCCAACTGTCCATTATCTGTGGCTGCTGGGGACTAGGTATGTGTGGGCATACTGACTGCTTGCAGGGACATTGTGGGTGAAAGTGAGATACCAACCAATGGCACAGATTCAGTACCTGTTAACCCCCACCTGTGCCTCACTATGACCATCATCATCATCAGAGTCCGCTAAGACACTAACGTCAAGTTGTGAGGGGAAGAGACACCAACCCCCATGTTCACCTGTGAGGGGAAGACAACATATGTAAATTAATACCCTGCAGTATAATGTTTGCTGATACACACACACACACACACACACACACACACACACACACACACACACACACACACACACTCTTGGTAAAGTCTGGCACATCTCTGCTACCTATGGGCCCTTCAGGCCAAACTTTACAGTAGTTCTGAGTATGACAATCCATCTCTTTAACAGCCACTGTAAAGCCCTCAACAAAGGTTGACAAATCCTACTGTGTGATGGGCCTGTTAGCAGAATAGTACACTGACCAATATGAAGGCTATTGGAGTGAGATATACAGTGTCACCAAGTGCATATGCAAGTACTGTAAGAGCTGACTTACTGCTATACAGACCAGACACAATGACAAGGTTTAACTATATGTGATAATAACTAATGAAGGAACACGAGAATACTCTATCAATGCAGTACCTACACAGTTCAAACTCACAGGGATTAATTTCAGACAACATTGCAGGACAGTCTTCAATACATACAGGAAACATGTAAATTACTAGATGCATAGGTTCATAGGATGATACTAGGCTATTTGCTCAGATATCCCCATAAGCCTAGCCCAGAGTTTTGCCCGTGTCCCTTCAAAGTCAGCATCTGTTTCCCCTTTCCAGCTGGGACACTTGTGGGATCCAAGGGGTATCTTTTCCATTTCCCATGCAGTCTTCCACCTTCTTCTGCAAGAGGGCTATAGAGGTATTCTGCTAGACATGAGGAGGGAGTGCATTTTACAGACAGTGTATTGTGTAGGACACTAATCTATCCCACCAACAAGTACTATTCATGTCACAGACCATGTGAGGGCCTTGCATGTGCGTTGCATGAGCGGAGTTTGTCTTACGGATATGCAGAAATGCCAAAAAGGCTGGTTTGGAAATGGCCTTGTATGCCAGACACAGGTTGCCTATGATTAGTCTGTATGAGACTGAGTATAGGGACAGGGCTTTCAGCCTATCTGTATAGGATAGGTGTTGCAGACCCTGGATTTGCCTGGTTAGGATCCTCTGTGGTCTCTGCAACTGCTGCATTTGCTTGACAAGGTACATGCCAAAGGAGCCATTGTACTCAGGAATGCTTCTGATAAGGATGGAGTTCAGGGGTGTTGTGGCCTCCTGGTTCCTGGATGACATACTCATATTTGTGAGGTGGGCCATGTAGACAGCCTTCTATACGATGGTGCCAGTGGGGTGGGAAACTGTCAGGTAGCTATCAACCTTGGTGCTCAAGCTGCCTCACAACTGATTGCATGCTCAGTACATTGTTATTACTGTCATATTTAGTGTGGATGACATATACCTTAACAGAGAAAATGATGCATCTCCTGGCATTCAGTTTGAGGCAATGCTTCTGGCAACAGTCATTAATTTGGGTAAGGGCCTTTTGGAGGATGCTCATATCAGTAGGGGAATGTAAGACAGTGGCCAGCTTGCAGTCATCTGTACACCTGATCAGCCACAGACCACTGGTTTTGTCTTGTACCTCAGAAACGTATATCTCAAACAGTAGAGGCCCCCAGACCGATCCTTGTGGTACAAAATTCTGTAAGAGTCTACTACTAAAGGTGGCTTCCACTACTTTGACTGAGTGGGTACTAGCATTGAGCCAGTTAGCTACCCATCTGGTAACATACAGGTTGATGCCTAGCTGTTTAGGCTTATGTATCCTGTCCTACTGGGGATTATTGTCAGAGGTTTGGGCTAGGTGTAGGTAAGCAGTGTGCACTGTTTTCCCCTCGTCCTTGTGTTTGCTGACCGCCTGAATGACGTTGACCAGGTTTAACAGGCCTGATCTCCCTTTGACAATAGCACAGTGTGTGGGCTCAAGCATTTTGAGGTTGCTAATGTCCCTGTTTATAAGGTCTTTAATAATGTCTTCCATGCTATTGCAGATCAGGCTAGTTAGGCTGATGTGCATATGATTAGCTGGGTCAGTGGATTTCTCCACCTTTATGTAGAGGGATGACAGTGGCTGTCCACTGTGCAGATGGGATGACACTGGTGCTCAAGTTTTGGTTGACTACAGTGTGTAATGGAGCTGAGAGCTCATGCCTTTGTTTATGCAGGATGCAGCCAGGAATGGTATCAGGCACCATGGAGACTTCAGTTTGTTGCCTTTGAGAGGGCATTACAGACCTGCATCCTGATGTTTATGGGAGGGGGGCAGGTGTTGTGCATGTCCATGTGTAGTGATGGGGGACATGGGGTGATGTTTATACTTAACCTGTCTGCAGCAGGTTGGCTATATCTATGCTGTATGTGTATGTGGTGTTATTGACCACTACTATGAGGCAACTTTGGGTGTTGCCTTTGAGACTGCAGACTTATGTGAGGAAGGCCTTGAGAATGGCCTTGGTGGATGTGTCCAATATGCACTCAAAGTTAGCCTTAGGGCAATTCACATGTGACCTTATTTGCTTGTTTAGACAAAGGTGACATTGCTCCCAATTTGGCACCTGCTCCTTTTTGGCCCTGTCCAGTGATTATTTCCACCAATTATAGAATTTGTGTATTGCTGAGTCCATAAGGCTATGTAGGTGCTCACACAGTATTGTGGTGCAAGCTTGGACACTACTGCTAGCTCCAACTGATGGGACAGTGGCTGTAAAGCTACTTATACCTCCTCTGAGGAGATTTATAGTCAGTTTTAGAAAGTGTTTTTTGTTTGATCCTGACAAGGGGGGGCACAGAGGTGGTCACCTCAAAAGTGATGGCGATTTGGTCAGATCTTACCAAAGAGGATGACACTGTAAGAGTGCTACAGTGGCTACTCATGTTGGTTAGGAATAAGTACAGGATATTTCCACCTGTCGTAGGGGTGTCGACCAGCTGATCTCTGTGCATTCATGTTCAGGTAGACTATACCATGCACACTATGGTTTAGTAGTTAAAGTCACCCAGGAGCAGGGTAGAGGTTTGAATCTTGACAAACTCAAGCAAGTCCAGATAGGTGTAGTGGGTGTCCTGGGTCATGGTTGGAGGTCTGTAGCTAGCTATGATTTGAATAGGTGTTTTGTCAACAGTTAACTGCACTTGGAATGTCTCCCATGCGTCATATTGTTTGACCAGCCTGGGGGTGTGTATGTGTATGATGAAGTTTAAAACTCCATCTCCTTTGGCTTTGCAGCCCTCCATTTGGGCTCTGAAAGTATGGTAGGATGAGTAACCTGGCAAGGTTAGTGTGATCTCCGCAGTTTCAAACCAGATTTCAATGACTGCACAAATGTCAGCATCCTTCAGGACAAGGTACACTTGCAATGACATTAGTTTCATGCTAAGACTCCTAGCTCCTGTTAGATGAAGACATCTGGACAAAGGCACACATCAATGGGGTGCCAAAGACAAGAAACTAGTGACACTTTATAAATTTTGCTGTAACACACTTAGTTGGTAGCAAAGAAAGTTTCACATTCACAGGAATACTCTGAAGGATATGACATCTGACATTCAAATGCATGCTATTATGTTATAACTTCAGTCTTTACTGGGTTGCCAATGATTTGCTAGACAAAACACAACTGTATGAGGCATTGATTATAAATATGAGTCAAACATGTGGTCACTCTGCTAAACTCTGGACAGTTGAAAGGTATGAGCTCAGTATATAACATTCAATTCAACACACATTTCTGCACCAGTTGTTTACTATGCACATACCCTATATAGGTCTCTTACATTTGTAAGACAAGCATATGTATCATAGTAGCAGTCACAGGTGACATATAAATATTTATAACATCCCAGGTAGCTGACCAAGCAGTGTCACAGTCAGTATTGGACAACGGAAACTCCAGTATTAGTCATATGTGAGGTGACCTTTGCTGGGGTGACTCAGGGACCAGAGCTGTGATCTATGTCACTGTAGACAGGGCCAGCAGGAATGGCCGTAGGTGCTGGACAGCAGCATGTGAGTCCAGCATGTATTGTTGAGACTTGTTATTTAGCTTCCTATTTCTCATTATTGCATCTTCCCCTTCTGCATTCCGTGACATGCTTAATTGTTTGACATACCTGCTATGGTGCAGAAGAGTTTTATCAGAATAATGCAAATGTTTAGGCTTGTGTAGTCGCAGTCTGTCTTTGTGTAGAAAGGTTCAGTAGCAGAGACACAATAGCAGAGCTAAACTTCCAACAAAAACAACACCAGCGAGAAAAATTCTTTTCTTTAATTCATTCTGGTACCTCGGCTTTCGCTTTATTAAAGAAAAGAGAATTTTTCACCCTGTGGTTGTTTTTGTTGGAAGTTTAGCTCGGCTATTGTGTCTCTGCTAGTGAATTTTTGGAGAGTTTTGTTACTGGTAGAACGGTTCAGACCTGTTTTGCATAGGCAGCAGATTGCCTATTGTAGGTAATGTTCATGAGTAGGTGATGGCCTGTGCACCAGTTGGTGTCTCCCACTTGCTAACTGCATCCAGAACAGCTGTGTTGTCTTTCCATTAGCCAATGCCATAGCAGCACAATGCTATAATTAAGTCCTTCATGTGGGCCGTGCCTCTTTTCCTTGCTTGTGAGGAGAATATTATGGAGGTGTAGGGGCTACACCTCAGAGCAGGTAGGTGGAAATACCACTTAGAGCAAGAAATGTGGAAAAAGCCCAACAAAATGGGGGACAAAGTTCCAGAATTAGGGACAGATTGTAAGTATTGCTGTTATAAACTTAGAAGATTTCTAAATTAACAGGGTTTGTCTGAACATGCATTTTCTGTGTGACTTGACATCTGACAGTGATATGTCTATGACATACCTCTCAATTATCCAGATTTTCGCAGAATGCCCAGAGGTTCACCTCTTATGTTTGGTCTGTTCCTCAAACAATTTCTGTTTTTGAGAAATCAGTAGGATAATGTGAGGATTGAAGTCACTAAATGTTGATGTCCATTTGTGTTTCAGACTTCATATCCTTTAGAGAAGTTATGTTAAAACAAACTCTGTAACACTGGCAACTGTTTCAGTTTGTAACACTATTATGTAAGATAAGTCCCTCTTTTCATCCCCCTGCCCCCAAGTATGTCAGGCTTTGTCCAGATATCTTGCAGTAAGAGGTTCAGAGGTATGGTATATCATTATTTAGTCACTTCACTCCTGATATCATCCCAGTGATTTAGCAGACTCCCAGAAGTGTTATGAGGCAGTGGCCATAAATATGGTCCCACACCCTGAACATTTTGTGAAAATCTGTGCAGCTGAGAGTTATGTATGTCTGGCCATTGTTACCTGACTGTCAAGACTGTGTAGCAGTGTAGTGTGTGAATGTTTGTTGTACTGTGTACGGAGAGGGGAAGATGTGAGCATTATAGATCATTTTCTATCTGACTGTGAATGCTTCTAGAGCTGGAGGTGGTCTATCAGCTGTATACATTTGTAGGGGCAGTCTGAGAAATGTCCTGTAACACCTCAGGATTCCCAGTACACTGTGACTTGGGGCTGGATATGTAGGTATAGTGTGTGACTGGTAATCAAGATATGGTTGTTGAAACAGTTGTCATACTCTAGAGTTCAGTTGGGGTACTGGCATGTTACTGTTACTGTGTTGCAAATGTTTGTGGGTGGACAATTTCTCACAGATGTCTGATTTCCCTACAGTTATATCCCTATAGTGCATGATATATTTGCAAATGCATGAGTAATTCCCCAGAGCTGATTTGGGGTAGTGTTGTGTTAGTCTGGCTGTAGTTCAGAAGGTGCTGAGTGAATGGTTGGCAGCTCTCAGTTTTTTTCCCCTTCTGTTACATGACTGCAGTCATACTTCTCCTCTGTCCAGCTTCCTATACACTGCCCAAATGTGTGGCTCATATGTTGGTCTGTTCCCTATAACAGAGGTGGGTTTCTGACAAATCACTGGTATGATGTGAGCACTGACATCACTAAATGATGACAATCATTTGTGTTTCAGACGTGAAATCTATCAGATAATTATAACAGCCATATTTCATATATGCCATTATTGTTTGCCCTTTATCCTCCCACTTTGTCAGGCTTTTTGCAGATGTCTTGCATTAAGAGGTTCAGTATATATATATATATATATATATATATATATATATATATATATATATATATATATATATATATATATATATATTTATACATACACATATACATATGTATGCATATAACAGTACTAATTCCACAGGTTTTTCCCGAATGTTGTATGACAATCCTGCATGATATATTTACTGAAGCATTTCTAATTCTTACAGCTCATGTGGAGTAGTGGTAGTTGCTGTGACTGTAATGCACAGGGTCCTGGATGTAAGGCTTGCCAGGGATGTGTATTTTTTACCTTATGTTAAATGACTGTAGTGCTGTGCATGATATGTTTGTAAAAGCATTATACATCCCCACAGCTCAGATGGTGTAGTTGTATGTTGCTGTAATTGTAGTGCACAGCATCCTGGGTACAAGATTTGGCAGGGATGATTACTTTGTTGCTGGGCAGAATAAGGACTGATGGAGACAGAGTGATTAAAGCACTTTTAAGCAGTTGTAAGTGGGTTTGCATGGTTTTGTGTGAAGCTAAGTGTTGCTAATAGGCAGTTAAGTCCTCTTAGCTTTGCTTAGTGGTGCTTATTCCAGTTTACACCAGTGCTAATTTTAAATAAAGAAAATAAAAAGAGGGTGATATGAAAGTGGTGAAATGGGAGCTAGCAGAGGGTCAAACATTAGGAAAAGCAGCTAGGGATGTGTAGAATGCGTGTAGGAAAGAACCATAGCTCTACATTTCTACAGCAGCAATAACTGTAACTGATGTGGAAAATTTGGAATTGACAGCCTCACACCCCACAGGGAGGGGTGTTGGCAACATACATGTTTACAGTAATTTGAGTGTAGATTGATTTATGTGAGTGGACATCGGGCCAAAATGTATAGCTATGTATGGGGCAATGATTGTTTGTGGGACAGATGTCCTTTTTTTTAAGGTGAGAGTATGATGTTGGGGAAGGGGTGTAGGCATGTTTGGGAGGAAGGTTGTGTAGGATAGATTGCATTTGCAGACCAGACAGACAAGACACACGAGACAACACACATGGGAGGTATATGACACATGAGGGGGTAAACACCTTGGACTGAGAGGGTGGTTGGGAATCAGAGGCCCATGATCCACCAATGGATACAGTGGGACTGAGGTCACCATCAATGGGTAGTCACCACTGCACCTTTATGGCCCTGAAGGTGGCTGTACTGGGGGCTAGACAACAGGGGCAGCCTGCTCCTGCAGGTGTGCCAGGTGGCCCTCCATCTGGCACAGCCATCTATCCAACTCGGAGTGGATGATGCTGTGCACCATACCCTGAAACATGTTGTGGGTGATAAGCTCCTCTCTGCACCCACCTGCACCAGGGGGGGGGATGGGGCCCATCCCCTGATGCAGTTCCACTCAAAGGTGGTTCAGGACCAGAGGAGGAGGAAGTTCCAGGTTGGGTCCCAGACGTGCTGGGGCCCAGTGCCATGGCCAGATGGGACGGGACAGGTGGATCTGCTGGGATCTGCCTTCGTAAATGTGTTATGGTGTGGTTTTCCAAGATATATTGGTTAGTCATGAACAAAACATTTCAAAATTAGTTATAACAGCATGCGTGGGTGTTCCAATTAACCCAAACTAACACATTTGAAAGAGTTGCATAGCAAACAGAACACATGCATAAATAGATTCATAGGTTCATAGGTAGGTACTAGACTATTGGCCCTAGGGCCCATATAAGCCTAGCCAAATGGTACCCTGGCTTTTGCCACCCAAGAAAATTATCTTCCTGTGCCCCTGTCAAGCAGAGCCACAGAAGTGATCCCCGGGGTGAATTTCCTATCTCCCATCCAATCATCAAGATTTTTCTTGAAGAGTGCTAATGAGGAGCTTTGTAAGATATAGATAGGTAGTTTGTTCTAGAGTATGGGAAGCATCTGGGACAGGAATCTATCCCTCCAGCATGTTCTGTTTATTGTGGTGACAAGGTTTTGGTCCCTAGAGCATGTAGCTCGGAGGGATTGGAATTTCTTTAAGTGGAGCATGTTCAACAGCTCTGGGTTTGACATAGCTTTGTATGCTAGGCAGAGATCGCCGATGAGTAGATGATATGCGACAGAGTAAAGCTGGAGTTTTTTGAGACGGTCTGCATAGGGCATCTGTTTGAGGCCGGTAATCCTCTTTGTAAGGTATTTTTGTGGCCTTTCCAGTAGTTGTAGATGTCTTGTGAGGTACATACCAAAAGGGGCGTTGTACTCTATAATGGGTCTAATGAGTGATAAGTAGAGGCGAACAATGACCTCTTTTTTCCTGGATGAGAAACCTTTTGTGATGAGGTGTGCCATGTAAAAGGATTTCCTGACTACTGTGGCAATGTGATTATCAAAGGAGAGACTACTGTCCACCTGTGTCCCAAGGTCTCTTATCACACTTTCGGTGTTAAGTAGACTATCACCTATGTGATAGTTCATGGGTACAGAGTTTTTACCAAAAGGGATGACAATGCACTTTTTGGCATTGAGCTTTAGGCCATGGCTTTGACACCAGGCATCTGTCTCAGTGAGGCCCTTTTTTAGGATGTCCACATTGTTAGGAGTTTTGATTATGGCTCCAAGTTTGCAGTCATCTGCCAACTTTGTTAGCCAAAGACCTTCTGTGTTAGCCTATATTTCAGAGAAGTAGATACCAAACAGGAGAGGACCTAGGACTGAACCCTGTGTACTCCACTTGTCACTGGTCTGAAGTTGGATTTAGAGTCTGCTAATTTCACAGTGTGGGTTCTGTTAGTGAGCCAGTTGGCAACCCATCTTGTGACAGGGATTTATACCTAGTTTAGTGAGTTTATCTATAATTCCAGAGTGGGGGATGGTGTCAAAAGCCTTGGCAAGATCTAAATAGGCTGTGTGAACCACCTTACCCTCATCTACAGCTTTGGTGACCACTTCAAAGAAGTCTATCAGGTTTAGGAGACATGATCTGCCTTTTACAAACCCAAACTGGGTAGGGTGCAGAGTTTGGAGATTACTAATGTCATTGTTTATAAGTTCCATGATGAAACGTTCCATAGCTTTGCAGAAGAGGCTAGTCAGGCTAATGGGGCAGTAGTTCCTGGGGTCCATGGTGGCTCCTCCTTTGTGGAGTGGGATAACCATTGCTGTACGCCATTCAGTAGGCACAAAGCAAGAGGAGAGGCTATGATTGAACATGGTACTTAGGTGCGGTGCCAGTTCGTTCTGTAGTTCATGTAGAACGCAGTCTGGGATGTTGTCAGGTCCCATAGATGCTGTGTTTTTGGCTTTGGAGAGTGTTTTTTACCTGTGCAGCCATGATTATAGGAACTTTACATTCTTCTGGTAAAGAGATGGGCTCTTTAGGGGATGAGAGATGGGTAAAGTTAGCACTGAACCTATCTGCCAGGATGTTGGCAATATCAGCTGGTTCTGTATATTTAGTGCCATTGTGCTGTAACTCAGAGCAGATCTGAGTGTTGCCATTGAGATTCTTGACATAGCTATAGAATGATTTGTGGTTGTCTTTAGAATCAGTGGTGATTTTGTTTTCGTAACTAGCTTTGGAGGATTTTATGAGGGATCTCAGCTTCTTACTGAGACTGACCATGGAGTTCCTCCAATCATGGGATTTTACTCTTTTTTGCAACAGTTTCTTTCTTCTGTTGTATAATTTGTTTATAGCAAGGGACCACCAGATTGGCTTCCTTTTTTTGGAGGATAGCATCTTGGTTCTGTTAGGGATTGCGCAATCCATGCATTCGTGTAAGTGCTTATAAAGTGCAATTGAATAGGATTCAGCAGTATGTATGGAACAACAGTAAGCATTTTAACAGCATGCAAGTTACTCTGATGGCAACAGGCCACCAATAATGGTATTTGAACAAGGTATGTTAATATGCAAAATTAAGATGTCAGTGAATATAAAATACTTAGAAACAATACCACAATTCACTGAAAGCAACTAAATGGAGAACGAGCCGTGTTAAACGGTTTATTCAATCCACAAAAAACAAGTAATGCATGACTAACGCTGTAAATATAATTGGCGTTTTTGTAAAAAACTTCATCAGATACACACACGTGAATGCCTTAACCTTGTTTAAAAAGTGAGCTAAAAATGATGAAACAGAACACCATTGGACGAATAATTAATTAATTAAATAACGCCAGTAAAGAAAACATGAACAATTTGTTAAAAAATAAAACTGTTAAAATCCCTAAATACCTGTAGATCTAGCTTCTATAAAAACACAACTATGTTCATACTTAAAAATGTATATGTGCAATACATAATACAATCTTTAACATAAAAAATTCAATTTGCATAAACTGTAATATTTAATCCATTGTTGTGTGCTGCCCTCTACCGATATAAAACATATTTACAATTTGGCAGCTCTTAGTTTTAAAACAGGCAAAATGGAAAGCATATCATTTAGTCCTGGCTGTTGAGTAGCTTCCAACACTATTTGCCAAAAGAGCTCACAATATTCCAGTTTAGCTTCCCACATGCCCCCTCTTATTTCCTTAGGTACAACTTCCAAAACAAAAAATGAAAATAATGCTTGATGGCATACTGTCATGTGACGAAAAAGTGCATTATTTAAGTTTGCCTTACTTATTTCACGTAAGAAATTAGTGATAATTTTAATAATCATAAACATATTAACAAACATTTTAACACATCATTAACACCTTTGAGGAGAAAGGGTACTTTTAATCCCCCCTCCACCCACAACTTAAAAATCTAGAAAACATTATGGAAAGGGAAATTAGGAAGGAAATACAGAATCACAGGATTCATCCCAATCTTTCCAAAGGGGAAAGAGATTTACTTGATTCCCTAAAAACTGACTGTACTATGAGAATTATGCAGCCTGACAAAGGTGGAGGGACTGTATTGATGGACAGCATTCTTTATGAGTCCAAAATGAAGGATGAACTCAGTAATTCTAAATATGTCCTGGCTTCCATTGATGAGGTCAACATTGCTAACTCCAGAATCCACCTCATTCATGCTCAATGATTTACTTTTAGAAAGTTCCATTAATCTGGATACATTTAACTTTTTAACTAACAAACATCCCAGGGTTCCTTCAGTGTTTGGTATGCCGAAGGTCCACAAGAACACACTGGATCCTCCACTAAGACTCATTGTTTCCTCAGAAGGTGCTATTACATCGCCCCTTTCCAAATATGTTGATACCAAGCTTAAAGATCTGTCCTGGACAGGTCCAGCAGTGTTAAAGGACTCTTGGGACTTTCTTAGACATTTGAAACTTGAACTTTACAGTGACAGTTTGCTTTTCTTTACATTGGACATAGTGGACCTTTTTGGTAGTATACCTCATGACGTTGGATTGCAATGGCTGGAAGATTACATGAGGACATTTGGAAATTTTTCCAACAATGATTTTACTAACGTCCTTTTGTTCATGGAAATCATTCTCACCAACAACTACATGTTTTTTGAAGGTGAATTTTACGAGCAGATCAAAGGTATGGCAATGGGGGCCACTTGTTCCCCCACCTATGCCAACATTGTTCTGACCTGGTAGGAACACACCTATGTTCTTAACAGTGAATTCACCAGTTGTTGGTCTTTATACAAACGCTTCTTAGACGACATTTGTATTCTGTGGATAGCAAATAAAGAAAAATGTTTTGAATTTTTGACTTATTTAATATGAACAACTAGTTTTCTGGACTTTACTTACAACTTGAATTATGAGGTACTTAATTCCCTAGATGTATGCATCACAAAGGACAATGGCAAGTTTTCATCCAAAATATATAAGAAAGAATACCTTCTCAAATTCCTACCTTCATTTTAGTAGTGGGCATCCTTTTTTCCAAAAGAAAAATCTTATAAAAGGGCAAATGGTCAGGATTAGCTGTATGATGTCTAATGACAAATATTTAATTATTGAATGCAATACTGTGAGTGAAATATTTAAAGCAGAGGTTATCCCACTAATTTAATTCAACAGATTATTATGGAAGTCCAGGAAGGTAGACCAAATAGATTTGCACCTATTTTAGGACAGGATTCTTGTCCATTAACTGGATAATTCTTCCCCCAACATACAAACAGGAACTATGATTGGGAAGATGCATACATTTTAGATTCCAACGGAGATTCAGGAGTTATAAGAAATGTTTTTAGTAGAGAATGGGACAAATTCAAAGAAATCACTGATCTAGATCAATTGTGTACAAGTCAGTTAAAATTTACCTATAGAAGGGACATGAATTTTAAAAATTTTTTTGAGTATGGATGTGGTTCTGGAGTTTCACACCATCGCACAAGGACTGGTACTTTCAAATGCGGTACATGTTTGCAGTGTACCTATATTTGTAATGCTTCTTCCATAGAAATTGCAAGTAGGAATACAAATATTAGGAGCAATTGTTTTACAAACTGTAACACCAGTGGACTTGTCTATCTTGCCCTGTGCAAGGAATATAAATCTTTTTACATTGGCAAGACAGTGGGCAGGATTCACGATGGCTTGCACGGAGTCTAAGAGTCGTGTAAGACTCCATGCAGCCATAGCGATCCAGGAACAGCCCGAAATACCGTGTAAGAGACCAACTAAAACGTCTTTTACACGGGCAGGGTGTGGATATGCTAATTACCTCACTTGCAGCCGAAAGGCATGAAAATGAGGTAAATTAGCGATCCACGAAGCTGAAATCAGCCCGTGTAAGAGTCGTGTTAGGTGCAGAAATGTACTCAGTTGACAACTGAGTACGTTTCTGCAAATAACACAATGGAGCCATGTCAGCTCCAAATAAAGTGTGCATATGTGTCAGGCAGCATGATAATGGCCAAATATGTGGCCATTGGCACAGTAAGCTGATGCAAACATGAAAAAAAATCTTTTTTTTTTTGGCGATAGGCGAGGTTTAAACGCAGCACAGCCCCGCGCAAATGGGCTGCACTATATCAAACATAAAAATAAAGGTTTTAAACCCACAAATGTGGGTTTTATGCAATGCATGGATTTACAATGCAGGGACTAGCAGACTGAAAACAACATGGCCACCGTTTAGTGGTTGCTAAGGGGGGAAGCTGAGTGTAAGACATGTAACTAAGCATTAGTAGGCAATCCTATGTAAATGAGTGGTAGGATAGTAAATCTCACTGTCACATAGCAAATAAGCACATTCTGTGTAGTGTAAGAGTTAGATAAGGGGGAGTAACAGAGTAGGAGATAGGTGACATCACAGGGGGGAATGTTACAAAGAAATCAAGCTCATTGGAGCAAAGTGGTATGTGAAAGATGTCAGTCACACAGCATAGAAAGAGGAGTGTCAACAGATAAGCATGGGAAAGTCAAGAAATGGAAGGTGTACACTGTGGCTAACACCAAAGTTTCTTGCTGTGCGTGCATGCACGTGTGTGCGCACTGGGAGGCGTGAGTAAGACAGAGTGCGCAAGTGTAAGGCAGAGTAAGCATGTAGGAGTGTGTTTAAAGGTCTGTAAACCTGCACTGGTGTGCACGTGTTCTAACCCGAATAAGCAGATTCTAGTCCGTGTAAGCATGTGTGTGCATGGTAGCCACTGTGAGCATGTTTTCGCTGGTATGCGCGCTGCTCCCCCCTGAGGAAACAGAGAGGAAAAAGGAAGCAGAAGAAATAGTAGGAAGCTAGCAGGGAATACTGGTAGAGCTAGCAGGTGAAAATAATTAGAAGCAGGCAATTACACAGGTAGAATACTAGCCCAGCCCAGCACTTAAAACACTGCAAACAGCATTGCAGTATGTTTCTCTCAAGAGACACTGCAAGACAGAGTAAGCTATTAGAAGTGAAAACTGAAAAAGCTGCACTCAGACCAAACATGCTAGGGGCTGCCATAGCTGTTATAAGGAGACATAGGAAACTTGCTGAGGGTGGTGACAATGCAAATGGTGCCAGACAACCCACAGTGAGGAGATGGAGAACAGTGTGCAGGCCCAGGGTCACCTACCAGGGGTTACATGAGCTGGAGATAGTGGAGTGCTATAGAGTGGACAGAGACCTCCTGCAGCAAATTGTTGAGCTGTGCAGGCCACGCCTCACACACAGAACCAACAGAGGGGAACCCATCCCAGTGGAAACCAAGGTATGTGTTGGCCTAAGAATACTAGCAACAGGTACCTTCCAGAGACCAACTGGTGATATGATGGGGATCTCACAGGCATCCAGCATCCAGGGTACTGCACCAGTTCCTGGATGCCATGTCGGCACATGTCGGAGATCATGTATATTTCCCCAATTCCCATGAGGCATTGGCCAGCAATATGTGACTCTTCCAGCAAATAGCGGAATACCCTGAGATAGTGGGTGCAATAGACTGCACGCATATATGCATCAAGGCACCAGCTGGTGAGCGGGGTAGGGCCTACATTAACCGCAAGGGCTTCCTCTCCATCAACTGCCAGGTTGTGTGTGATGCCCAAGTCATAATAACGAATGTGTGTGCTGGCTGCCCTGGAAGCTACCATGATTCCCATATCTGGCATCTGACGCAGCTGTACCAGACATTTGCCAGTGGGGACATCCCACATGGTCACTTAGTGGGGGATGCTGGATATGCACTGGAGCAGTGGCTGATTACACCCATCAGAAATGCACACACACCTGAACAAGAATGCCATAATGAGGCACACGCACAAACACGAAATGTAATAGAGCGTGTGTTTGGGCTGCTCAAGTCATGGTTCCAGTGCCTGGACACATCTGGTGGAGCCTTGCAGTACTCACCAACTACAAGTACCCAAATTGTCATGGTATGTGCTATGCTACATAATATGATACTGCGAAAACAGCTGCAACAGGACCAGCATAGGGCTGGGACAAACAGCCCCCCACCATTGCCAAGGCCATCACAGGCATTGTGTGACTCAGAGGAGGAACAACCTGAGCCTGCCCCAGTAGGCCGAAGGAGGCGTGCCCAGTATGCCCTGGCCTTGGCAAAGAGGCAACGCATAGCACATACACTGGCTTAGTAGGAACCCTGGGAATGATACCCCTCTATGACTCACTCATACAGTAAAAGGGACGCCTAACATTACACAACCTGCTTTCAAACATGTACAGGGAGTGTAGTATGTGCATCCGACATAGGCAGCCCTGCAGCACCACCTGAGGCATGATTGCCATGTGTTAAGCAATGTAACACCATCTAGTATATGCAAACATGATGACCCTGCCTAACATCTCACCCTCACCAAGCATGATGCCACACTATGAAGACAACAAGATCAAGTACAATAATTGGCTGAAGTATTGCTGCTAGTCAAAGGGGAACAAATGGCTGACAGCCTGGGATGACATGCCGAGCAAGACATGATGCTCCACCTGCTAGGGATGGCATGCACCCAGCACACCTGGCTGTGTGGATACTGGCAAAGGCTGTTGTCACCCCCACTGTGCCTTGAATAGGTAAGGCTGGAAACACAAACCCACCACCATAGGTAGCACAAGGAATAACAACCTGGACGTAATGCTACCCAATGCCAGAAGTCTAAACTGCAAGATGCATGCAGACCAAACCCACCTCAGCATGGAGAATGGTAATATCTGTTCTGTAACAGAAACCTGGGTCAAGGCTCAGAAGAGCATTCTAATACTACCAGGTTATGCCTTATACCATGCTTTACAGCCCCACAATGTGGAACAAACTACAATAGGAGTGTGGCTATCAATAATTGTCAAGGATAACTACACCCCCAGGTTGATACCACAGCAAGAAGCAGCATGGACTATCCATGGGCAAGTAACAGTGGCTCAAACTGAGTCCCAGTTTGCAGCCTGCTACAGACCACCCTCCCAAACCCAGGAACCCCAGTCAGCCTTCCTGAAGACACTGCAGAGTATGAATGTCTCACCAAATACCAAACAAGGCACACACAAAGTATGACATAGGTGGTAATCCATTATGTACGGAAGAAGTAATCAGGGACCTAGGGACACAAGTGGACAGTAACCCGTCATGTGACACTCACATTGCCAAGGTGGCCAGGAAGACCTGCTATATTGCCCACCTTAACATGAAAGGATGCACATGTAGATCAAGAGAGGTCACTGTGCCCCCATACTCTTCTCTTATCAGGCCCATACTTGAGAACAATGCCCCATTTTGTATGTACCTTACCTGACACCTGCAGCAGTTAGAAAGACCCCAAACGTACCTCACCAAGAAAATAAAGGGTCCAAACATTTGTCATCTGCTGCCTGGCTGAAGAAACCACAGCCCAATTCACATGCATACTGCCCAGTCAGAGGCGATGTATGCCTGATGTACAAGGCCATGTCCAATCCAGAATGAATGGACATGCTCCAGAAACTCCAAATCCAGCAGAGACACCACAGTGAGATATCTGAACCTCCACACATAGATAAATAGGATGTGCTAGAGGGACAAATTCATAACCCAGAGGCTCCTTACACTCTGGAACAGAATCCCAGTCCATGATAGGCTGAGCTCCACACTCATACTCAACAAGAGAAATCCGGTCAAGTGCATGGGAGATAGTAGGTGTACACTGGGGGCCATATCTGTGTCACATCTAGTAAAGTAAACCCTAAATGGGCATAATATGCACATTGCAAGGGGTGTTGAAAGCCACACACAGTCTGTCTAGGCTCAAACATGACCAGGGCAGATAGCCTAGTATGAACCTATGAACCTATGATGATACAAATTGTGCAGGACACAAAGGATAATCACACAGCTGTCCTAACTGATGGTAGGAACCATGGTGATAATCCACAGATATGCTCTGCAGTACTCAAATATCACAAACAATACACCAAACCCACACACATTGCCAACATCCAACCTAACAGATTCTTTGCAAACTCCCCACCACCACCAAACTGCCAAATATCTATCCCAGCAGAGTGCTGGCCGCCTGACATTGCAGATGCTGAGGTAACAGCCAGCATCTACAAAGCAAACCACATATCATCAATGGTGCCAGATGGTGTCCTGGGTTGTGTCCAACAAGAACTGTAAGAAGAATGGAACACCAAATAGCACTACTGCTCACTCTCAGTCTTACCACAGGATATGTACCCAAAGAGCAGTGTACAGCAACAGTGGTCCCTCACCACAAAGGTGATGCCTGAATGGATACTGCAAACTATCACCCTTCAACCCTGACTATCTTGGTCGGCAAAGTAATGGAGAGGATGATCACGGACCCCAAGAATAACGAGATTGGGTACCTACTGACATTGGACTCTACCCAGTGTGGCTTTCACAGGGCAGATCCTGCCCCTTAAACATGTCTGACTCATGTGAAACATGCACCAAGGCCATTGATGAGGGGAATGTGGTTCACACAGCCTATCTGGACCTTGCTAAACCCTTCCATACAATACCCCAGTTGTTCAGTAGAGATAAGCTCACCAGCCTAACTATAAACCCCTATCCAAGTAGATGGGTTGCAAACCAGCTCAAGGACAGAACTGACCTGGTCAGAAATGCTGCAGCCATGTCAGACTACAAACCAGGTACAACTGGCATCCCACAAGGCACGGTCCTGGGACCTCTCTTGTATGGTATATATGTCATATAGGTACAGGCCAACATGGAAGGACTGTGTCTGAACAGGTTAGCAGATGACTACAAACTGCCCACCATATTGGACCCTCCAGCTGACACAAGCATCCTACAAAAGGCACACATATAAACAGACAAGTGGTGCCACAGCCATGTCAACAAGCAAAATTCAGAATAGTGTATAGTCATCCCCTGTGGAAACACAGTACGTGGCCACAAATTACCACATAGGTGTTAACCCATTAAGTACATCAGGAGCAATAAGAGACCTGGGGACACAAGGTGATAGATATCCTGCATGTGACAACCATGTGTCTGTAGTGGTTACAGAAACATACCATATACCCACCTAATCATGAAGGTAAGCACAGCTAGGTCAGGGTAGGTCATTGTGCCTCTCCAGTCATCCATCAGCAGCCTCACAATTGTGTACAATGGCCCTTGTGGGATGTACCGTAGCAGACACCTGTATCAACTGGAAAGACCCCACAAATACCCCACCAGGAGGATCTCAAAGCTGTAACAGATGCCATGTGTTGCCTGATTAAACAAACTGCAGCTCCACACAGTGCCATACCACCTGGCTAGAGGTGATCTGTGCCTGATGTATAAAGCCATGACCAAGCTGGAATCAATGGACATTTGGCACCATGTAAAATCTGAATGCTGGTGACCTATGCACATGACAGGCCTGAACCCCAGCACAGACATAAACAGGACATGCTGTACCAATTGGTCCATAACCCAGAAGCTCACTCCACTCATGACTAAACTCCCAGTACAGGTTATCCAGGGAGTTCCTCACTGACTGTCATCCAGAGGAATCATGATGATTGGATGGGAGATGGTAGGTGTACCCTGGATATCACCTGTATGTCATGGGTAGACAGAGGCACAGCACACTAACCTTGAAATATGTCATGGCAAACACCAGTAAATATGTGTGTTGAAACACTCTCTGACTAGCATTACAAATGGCCTAGGGCACATGGCCATTGTTTGTCACTGTCCACACAAGTTGTGGAATACATTAACAATGTCGGACAATCTTGTTCTATGTTGTCCATATCTGAACAAAAAGCAACAAGGTCATATCTGCACAACTGGCCCTCAACCAGTCTGGTGTGCTCACTATAAATATTACAAGTAGTGATAGGACTGAAACCGATGATACTGTCCATCATAGTGAAAGTACTGAACCAGTACACTATATGACAATACACTGTTTGGTCAGTATGAAAGGATGTTGACAACTATATGCAAACTATCCCATGGCAACCCTGCAGACACAGCATAATGCCTGTGAGGTTCAGACACAAAGCAGTTGGGCAGTAGGAACACAACCTGATGTCCAACACTCAACTGTACATGGGAAATATAGATGAAGTCCACACACAAACACAAATGTGGCGGACCACAGATCTCAACATATGGAAAGTTCACAGTGGGCATGCTCGCACACTTAGATAAATGAGACGTGTCAGTCAAGAAGCCATATAAACTGTGAACTGGGCATGCTCACACACTTAGGCCATGTCACAGTTCAGCAGTTGCACACACATATCTGGCATTTGTATGTGTTAATACAGGAACCTTCCACAATACAGAAATCTGCCCAGTGCACACAGTGAAATTACAACAGAGACATAAGTAAAGTAGTGGATCCCACTCATATGCAAACATTTGCCACAGTACACAAGTTGTTCATAGAGATAGGGAAAGCTATGGCAATAAAGACCCACAAACAGTTTATGAGCAACAGATACTTGCATCTGACAGGTAAACATATGGCCGTAGAGTTCAATACTAGGCTGTTGTCCCTAGGGAATACAGAAGGCTATCCACAGTGTATTTGGCATCTGCCTCCGCAGTACAGTAGGCCACTGTGCCTCTGCAAAGTTAATGCATATATATGCTCTCCCCCTTACTGATAGATAGTAACAGATGTACATACCTCTTCATAAATAATGATGTCAGCACACTATACATATGTCAGGAGCACAAATGTTACCCAGTAATTTGAATAGCGTGCTCATCTACTGTGTCTTCCACAAGTGTCATAACATAGTTATGTAGGGGGTTGAATCCTGCAAGTGCTCAGTGTGTGTGTGTGTGTGTGTGTGTGTGTGTGTGTGTGTGTGTGTGTGTGTGTGTGAATGTAGGGGGGAGTAGGCTGTGTGCAATTCTATGTGTAAGAGAAATATCCCTTTTGGCAACTAGTACAACACACCACATGCTGCATATTCCACTGTCTAAACACTGATGATGTCAGCACCCTATAAGTACAGCAGGGGAAAGCAAGCCTCCCAATAATGCAAATAGCAAGCTCTGCTACTGCGTCTCTCACAAATGTCATAACATAGTTAGGTAGGGGTTTGTATCCTACAAACGCCATGTTTGTTTTTGTCACACAGTTTGTCCATGTATGTGGGGTGTTGTTCCCAATATTGCACAACATAGATTATATCAGTAATGTCAATGCACACATGATGTATGTGTGTGCCACATACACATATGTACCTGTGACCTTCAATAGTTCCCATTTCTGAAGCCTGCCTCATGTGAATACATGGAATTTGCATTAGACAACTTTATGACTGTGGTGTTCTGTGCAGGGGCTGCATGTGGTATGTGAATATACAGTGTGAGTTGTATATGGTGTCATCCTACCAGCGAGGGATACATGTCTGGTCTGGAGCATATAGTCCACATGTTGTTGATGAACAGGTGCAGCATGTTGGTAACAAGTTGTTCCATAGCAATTCAGTGAATAAATGCTAGGAACCTTTCAGCTAGGGTCTTGGAGCTAGAGTAATGCTCACACTCTATGTTTGGGTAGTTGCAGTCCACCCATATAATGGTGTTTGAAGAGACCGTCATATTCCCAGTGTTGTCAGGAAGGCCAAGTGGGTTTCCTGGGTATGGGAGGGTGGTGTGTGCCAGGCTATGAACCTGAAGGCATTATAACTCACTGTTAGTTGCTCATGAATAGGCTCTGATGCTTTGTGCTGTGCAACCAACCTGGAGGTGTGTGTATCTGTGGTACCTTTGGATACTTCCCCCCTGTTCTGGTTTGGTGCATGTTTAGGGGACGACAAGCATGGTATGAGGTATGACCTGGCAGTGATGGGGTGCACCTGGGAGCCTTGTACCAGGATTCTGTTACTGCACAGATATTGCTGTTCTCCATGCTAAGGACAGTTTCCAGTGCATGCATCTTGAGGTTTACACTGCTGGCGTTGAGTAGCATTACTATTAGTTTCCTATCCCGTGTGATACCTGTGTGGGTGGCTATATAATGTGAGCCTTGCATAAAAAGGCACTATGTGTGTAGCAAGAGCCTTTGCCAATATACAATGGCCCATGGGTGACAGGTGCAAGCTGTCCCTAGTAAAGCATCATGGCTTGTCTAGCATGTAATCCCACGCTGACAGGCATTGGATCCCCTTTGAATGCCACCGAAACATAAGCCAATTGTAGAAATTGATCATCCTGTCTACATATTGTGGCAGCATTCTTGGTGAGGGTAAGATGCTACTCAAGGTCAGGGTCATACCAGCCTGTGCCACATGCTCAGAGAGCCCCTCTATGTCCCTTATCATGCAGTCCAGGTTGGTACGTCACAGGTCATTCACACTGGCACGGACAATGACTGAGTCATATTTGTACATGCCTTGGAGTGACCTGTATGCTTGTGTTATGTGGTGGATCATAGTGCCCGACGGGCATCTCACTGTGACCTTCTCCTTGTTCAGCCTGGTGAGTGGGACCTCAGTGTACCTGACGATAGAGGTACCTATTACAACTGTAGCAGGTGTGTTGTTTAGCCATACAGGCTGTGACTGTTCGGGCACACAGGCTTTGTGAGCTATGTGTTGTACGTGCTCTGTTCTGGTGTAACATTTGGTTGTGTGTCTGCTTCGCAGGTGTCTGCTGCTCAGGCAAGATGCTATTCTGAAACTCCAAGAATGTTCCTGTGTGTTTATGTGTTTGGATTGCTGTCATGGTAGGTCTATGTTAGACTGGTATTGTATTCACTGTAGTATCCCACTCCACCTGACAGGTTATGCCAGTACTGAGTTAAGAGAGGTTAGCCCCCAGTTTGGCTAAGTGGTTGCATCTCTCACATGTGTTGTAAGTTTATGGGAAGGGGAGAGGGTTGTCTGTGTACATGAGGCAGCTGTAACATTGCCACATGACTCACAGATTCACCAACTGGACCAGAGAGGAGATTGACAAGTGACCTTTGCACATGCTACCATAGTATTGTGAATTCCATAATAATTAACAACACATAGGGCCAATGGGGAACAAGGTACTCAAGGTGAGTATGTGAGGGTGTAGTGCTTCTGATTTGTTAGTGCTGGCATATATAAATGCTTTCGTGAGCAAATGCCAGGTAAGTCATATGCAATGTGTTACAGGCAACTTACATGCAAACAGGACAAACAGTGATGTTCTGTCAAGTGAGACATGGACATCAGTACAGTAAGCAATACAGATGTCACTAGGGAACCACAGAGGTGCTGTAAATCTGCATTTCAGGTGGAATCAGTGTTTCATGGAAATAACAAGCAAACATACATACAAATAAAGCTACAGTCAGCAGGCCTGGATCTAGTCTATGCTACAACAAACAAGGTGTATGACTTCCAGTAGGTAACAGTGCAAATATGCAGGCACTATAAGCCTGTACCCAGAAATTCACAGGTCAGACGGGCAGGGTCCAGCCTCACCTCCCACAAGTGTACAGACCATGTATCTTCGTAATGTAGAATAACTGGCCTGAAACCCAAGTCCTCATACCTGAACTAATACACATTTCGAATAACAGACACTGAGCTCTCACTCAGCAGTTCCAAACTTAGTAGGATGTATGCTACCTGTCCTGGCACCACAGTATCCTTGACATGTATGGAGACTTTCCCTCCTGTCATAGTTAGTTCTGTGTTTTGGGGCTGTCAAGCATGGTATGAGGTGTGACCTTGTAGTGCTAGGGTGCTCTTGTGAGTCTTGAACCTGTTGTGTATTACTGCACAGATATCAACATCCTCAAACATCCTCGTTGCAGAGTTGAGTGTGGACAGCATGCAACTTGCAGTTTACATGTCCATCATTGAGTATCAATACTTACATTTTCTTATCCGCCTGTGCTACCTATATAGGTGGCCTTCTGTTGACAGCCTCACCACCAGTATGCAAAGAAGTGCAGACATTACACTATGGTAATTACTATGGGTGTACAAAACAATACAATGACAATCATACTGTTACTGCATCAGGCATGCTGTGATATACCCACAATGATATCATTACACTGTACTGTTGACAACATGATACTATTACTACACTTCTATGTAGTCACCCTGTGCATCAGCACCATGTTAACCTGTTCCTGCACTGATGTTACAGATTGCAGGAGGTGGCACAGTTTCATCATATGCACAGGGTGTGTACTTGGTATGCCTGAGTCTGCCACTGATGCAACCAATTGACATGTATGTGTGTGTGTGTTGGTGAGGGACAGCAGTGCAAGATGGGGCAATGTTGATGCAGTGTGTGTGTGTATGCGGTAGCCCTAGGTGTTATCAATTTGCATGTGTGTATGCATGCACACAGTTCAACCTCATGGCTGCCATATACAGGTGTCTGTGGAGAGACACAGACTGTACCTGCCAGGTCATACAGATCACTGTCTCTGGCCATGGACATGGTACCTGTGCCTGGAAGGGGTGCTACGGACCATATCAGGTACTAAGCCAGACTGGGTACTGTCATCAGACGTAGGTGGTTGGTGACTGGAGACAGGTCCCTGTTGGGACTGTCCAGAGCCACGTGCACGTGGTCTCCTGGGGCGGTCTGATGACAGCACAGACCCAGCATTGCTGGGGCTGCTGCTGGCACTATGGGAGCGGCTGCGGGCCTGTTGTCTTCCGCGACGACTGCCAGCTGCTGCTGTTGCTGGCATACACCCACGTCGACGCCTCAACCATCCACCATTGCCCTGGCTCATGGACATGTAGTTGTGGAACAGATCTAATGTGTCCCCCCAACGTCTGTCAATGACCTCGGTGAAATTATGGATGGCAGCCGCAACATCACGCATACTGTCATTCATAGCTGTGCGACATGCTCTCAGCTCCCTCAGACCCTGTTTGGTGTGCCATTCCATACATGACTGTGCCTGAATTACAGCCCGAAACATAGCTGAGGTTGAAAGACCTCTGTGGGCACGTCTGACATGGGCAGTATGCCCATGGATGCTCCCACGAGAACCCCTGGACATCTGCCTGTGTGGTACCATGTCAGGACCCTGGCCATGGCTGTTGTGTGGGGATGCATGTGCCACCGATACCACATTACCCTGGTCAATGCCCACTGTATCCTGTCCATCACCTAGGGACATTGGTGACAAAGGATGTATTGGCAGGATGACTGTGGGCATTGATGGGGTCGACAGCTGTGTACCGTCAATTGGCTGACCAATGACGGACCCTGGCACACCTTCCTGTGCCATTACACAGGTATCATCATTATCACTATCCACGGCAGCTGATTCAGGTTCCCTGCTGCACAACACCAGAGCAGCACCAGAACATGTGAGAGTAAGACAGGAAACACAGTTTACAATGTGTACACAATGTCACCACTGATACACACATGCACACATGCACACAGGTGCACACATGCACACATGCACACAGGTGCACATGCACACATGCACACATGCACACATGCACACAGGTGCACATGCACACATGCACACAGGTGCACATGCACACATGCACACATGCACACTCCTCAGTATATGAGATATTAACACACAGACACAAACACACCTGCAATCAAACACATAGCACTACTGCATCAGTCTATTATTACTATTAGTATCAAGAGTATTGAAGGTATTGTTATTACACACTCACCAGCATGGATAGGCTGCCTTGCTGTTACACCAGAGGGACCTGCAGAAATGAGACATTTATTGTCAGTGGGCACAACTGTGCCATTGATACTGTGAGTATGATACAGTTCAGTAATACAACAGTTGGCTTCCACAGGTCTACTGCTGATATTGAGAATATCACTCTTGCACAATAATTACCAAGATAACAGCTACAAACCGAGGACACACCTCACACATGCATAAACTACCAGTGTACAGAACAGTCAACTATACATATGGCATGTTACCTGCATGCTCCGAGTCCTGCTGCTGGGTGACTCCAGCCTCCATCATTATGCATGTATGCTGCTGCTGTTGTTGTTGTTGGGCTAGAGCCACAACACTTAGGAGTAGTCCCTCCAGTCTGGTGAGGGGGGGATGTATAGCCACCCCACCACCTGTGGCAAGATGTTGCCTGTGGATATCCGACGCACGCTGATGGACGTTTCTAATTAAATCACTGCAGTGATGGCGTACCTGCTCATATGTCCGGTTATGCATGCCTATGTCATTTACCCGATAGACCAGGTCTTGCCACAGTGCAGCCCTCTCCTGCTGGTTCTGGCTGTGCAGGAAAAGAGTATTGCAAAATCCCGCACCAGGCTCTGGTGTATCTCCTCATCCTCCACAGTGGAGTAGGTAGGGTTTTGCTGGTGAACCATAGCCCTGAAAAGGAAAATAAAAATATGTCAGCAATATATGTCAGCAAAATATGGCACACATAATACACATGATACTTGACTGTAGTGATATAACTTAACTCCCATATATAGCATCTGTCTGTCTATTGGGGAATACACATGTAAATGACCAGATATCAGTGCTCAGCCGACAACTGTGCAACAGTACCTGGCACACTCCATACGACAGACTAGTATACTCCAGTCAGCACACTGGTTCAGGTCCAATGCACAACCTCACACTGGGGGTTTGTATCAAGGTACTGTATGGGGAATATTATCAACCCACGCACTGCATGCAATGCATGTTACATATTTCATTGGTAATGCACACTACTCTTACTTGCCATAACCCTACCTACACCGCAGTCACATACAGGGTAACACAGCCCAACATATGGCAATGTAATATGTTTGGATCGCACTACCTCACACATCTGTCTCTGGCCTCACACCAAGGACACACACTACCATGACAGACAGACAGTCATGGTGAGCAATCACACCATTACATAACATGCACCTAGTCACTGGCACACTCATTCCACCTCACATAGTTGGTTTGCAATGGATTCGTGGGTGTGCATTGTGTCTTAGGTAGGTAGTATGCTATTGGCCCTGGGCCTACAGCAGCATGCTGTTATGCTACCCTGCCCCTTGTGACACATGTGATGTGATCGTACCTGCTCCTGTCAAAAAGTTACACAGGGTGACTCATATGGCATATTACCTATCTGCATAACATTCAGCAGGGGTATGTCTGATATCTACTCATGGGGAGCCTTGCTTCTTAATGCTGTGTGTTTTACTCCAGGGTATGTCTTATCTGTGGGTAGGAACCTGTACCTCCACCATGTGCTCTTTACTGTGGTGACAAGGACGACAGACATAGGTCATTTGGGTTGTGGATGTTGTGAGGTGTTACCATGGTTGTTGGACAACTGTCATGGGTGTGACTTAACTATGTATATCCAGCAGTGGTAACCTCTATGTAGGTAGCATGGGTGCACTCTGTGGTCTTGTCAGTCACTCTGCATAGGTAATGTGTTTTAGTGCATTGTCACAGTTTCTTACGTATGACTGTGTCCTTCTCCATATCTGTAGCTGTCATGGGAGGTACATACCATGTAGGACATTGTGAGGTGTAGAGGGGTACAATGACCTACATGTCCATAGCTGACATACCATGTCTGCTGACACATACCATGTACAGGTATTACAGGACTAGTGTGCCACTGTGAATATCAATGGGGAGCCTATTGTACACTTGTTGCCCCTGTTCCCCCCTGACACATGCAGTGGTGGCCAGGCAAGCACATATGTGGTGGTTATTGGTGTAAGTGTTTTGGAATGGGGTATGGTACTCCAGTATCCACACTGGTGTTCACTCCATGCCTTTGTCACCAGGCACCTGTTGCAATACATCTGCACACATGTGCCTCACTCAGTATATATATGTATATATATATATATATATATATATATATATATATATATATATATATATATATATATATATATATATATATATATATATATATATATATATATATATATATATATATATATATATATATATATATATATATATATATATATATATATATATATATATATATGTATATATATATATATATATATATATATATATATATATATATATATATATATATATAGATATAGATATATAGATATGGAGAGAGAGGGGGAGAGAGAGAGAGAGAGACAGAGGGAGTGAGAGAGAGAGGGGGTGGGACAGAGATAGAGAGATAGTCATATACAGACATATCTGTAGACAGTCAGATCCGTCTGTATATGTATATGTATATGTATCTACATATATCTATATATGTATGTGTGTATTACATATATATGTATGTACATATTCTATCTATCTATATATGTCTATATATTTCTACATCCCTCTCTATCTATGTATACATATATGCATATTTTATATGTATATATATATATATATATATATATATATATATATATATATATATATATATATATATATATATATATATATATATATATACATACATATCTCGATATACATACGTATACATATGATAGATATATATTTAAACCTTTTATTTACACATATGTATAAACACACTAATGTACTGATGAACATCCATTACTGTACAACCTACATTGTACATTGCACTACGACCTACATTGATATGTGCATATAGTTACCTTAACATACATATGTATGTACAGCCTTCAGTGACAGTTGCAGTATGTCCCCTGCCCTATGCACATCTTCATATGCATAGATACAGACCAATAAGACATATGGAGGGTTCACAGTATGTAGACTATTATATTATTACTTTACATTACCTGTGTTTGTTACAGCTGTTTGCGTTGGCTTTTTGATAGTTGGCCTGCTGCTGCTTCTCTTGCCAGCTTCAGTTTGCCTTGGCAGTGTCAGGTTGTCATGACAACTTGTTTGTTTTGTTGTTATATATTTTCTTTCTTTTCTTTTCTTTTCTCTCTCTCTCTGTCTCTGTCTCTACCTCCAGAGTGTGCAATGAAAGTATTGCATGTGTGGACTGGGAGTACAGGATGCTTTTGTAGGTATCTGCACATGTCCATGTGATGGCCTCTGCACCAGTTGTTAGCCAGCATTTACTAATTGCATGCAGCCTGTTGTGTAGTGATTGCAGTTCTCACTGTGATTTCAGGACAGTGCTATAAAAAGGTTTGTTAGGTAGGCGTAGCCCTTTCAGATTATCAGGGTGGGGACCATGCTGGTATGCTTTGGACACTGTTCTGTGAGTGTAACGGTTGGTATGTCTCTCATATTTCAGAATGTGTTGTAGACACTGCAATGCATGTTGTACTGTAACCTGAGTATTCCTTCCTCCAGTTTCCTCTTCTCAGTGTGTATGTAAACTGACACCTAAGACTAGTAATACTGGTATATGTGTGTGTGTGCTTTCCTGTGGGATATAGCAGTGGCTCTTGCAATTTGTTGCTATGGCTTCAATATTTTCCCTTTACATTCACTCCTTGTATGCCTGCTAGGTGTCTTTACTGTAATTTGTTGCTATGGCTTTCCTATTTTCCATTTACATTCACAGCATGTAATGCTTGCTATATCTGTTTGAGCAGCAATTCCCTATGTGTTTGTTGTGGTAGGGTGGTACTGCATGCAGTGTGGTCTGGCCATGGTGTGGGCCTTGACACATAGAAGGGCATTTGAATATGCTGCTGAGCAGGCCTCAAGATACTCTCAGGTGCATCTTTTATCAGCCTCATGGAATGGTACATATCAGTGGGATACACCCATGAAATTTTCTGATATTCTGCAGTTGTGACTGTGGGTTATTTTGAGCATATGTATTACTACACCATTTGTGACGTGCAAGTGGTGCATACTTTCAGTAATTCATAGTTACCATAGCATGTGTTGTAACACCGTTCTGCCTACTGTTAGTATGTTTCACAAGGAGTCAGTGGGGCACAGTTAACATTTCTTTTCAAATCAGGGACATCCCTGTAACTCAGTCACAGTTGCTATGTCTGGGCTCTTAACTATTAAACTATGGCAGTGTTTATCCTGCTCTGAATATGTGTGTGGCTTGCAAGGTGCTACTGTGACATTATTACCTACTAGCTACCAACTAGCATGGCTGTTTCTCTTCACACACTAATATTTTACAAATCCACTAGATTTGACAGTAAATATACATGACATGCTTTGTGTACTAGACTTCCTATATTCCCTTTACATTCATTCCTACTATTTCATGATATATTTCTTTCAGCACAATGTTCTTGTATAGCAGTCATGGCTTAGTGGTAAGTCATGCAGACTACTGTTTCCAAGGTCCTGGGTTCAGACTGACAGTGGGATTTTATTTTGCTTCTGAGCAGACTACAGGCCTTGTCATTCAGAGTGACCAAGGCACTTTTAAGCAGTTGTAAGCGGGTTAGCGCTGGTTTGCACGGAGTTCACACATGCGCACTGTCACTTAGCTTCGCGCACACATGCTTAGCTAAGCGCACACAAGCGCACACCCACTTACAACTGCTTAAAAGTGCTTACACTCGCGGACACCCACGCTAATTTCTTTGAAAGAAAAGAAAATGGGGAAATAGGAAAGTGGTGAAAAAGGGGGCACAAAGAGGGTAGGACAGTAGGAAAACAAGCTCGGGATTTGCAGGAAGGATGTAGGATAGGCCCATAGCTGCCCATTTCTTTATCAGCAACAGCTGTGCATATGTGTGTAATTTGGTGTGAAATTTGAAACCTTCCACCCCTGAGAGACGGGTGAGGACAACAATATTTGTTGTACAGCCAATTGTAATTGCCAGTTTACATGTCCAGCAGACATGTCTGTGAAATGGGCAGCTATGTATGGGGCATAATTTTTTTGTGGGAACAGAGTGCCCTTTTTTTTTTTCAGGTGAGAGTGGAATGTCATGTACAGGAAGTAAGTATAGTTGTGGAGGTAGGTAGGGGAGGTTAACAGACAAGACAAACAAGACGCATACAGGGGTGGTGTATGACACATGTGGGGGGGTGACAAAATTGACGGGGACAGATGTTTGGATATCTCGAGCCCATGAGCCCAGAGATGGCAACAGTGGAACTGACATCCCCACATATGGGCAGTTGCCACTGTGCCTTCACTGCCCAGGATGGGGCTGTGCTGGGGGCTGTGTAGGATGGGCAGCAGGCACGCCCGTGAGTTGTGCCACCTATGCCTCAAGCTGGCGTAGGGGCTCAAGCACAGAATGCCTGATCTCCCTATGCACCACAGTCCGGACACTACGGAGGGTGAGTGGATGGTGTCCTCCGGCCACGCTTGCAGAGGGGGGACGAGCCCCATCCCCTGCAGCGCTTTAACCTGAAGGTGGCACAGGGCCACCAGAGGAAGGTCCGGCCTGGGCACTAGTGCCAGGTGCATTCGCTAGCTAAGGTGGGAGAGGTGGGTCCGCTGGAACCCGCCTTCCCTGTCGTCCTATGTTTTGCATTATTTTATGACAGTTTGGGTTATTAACAAACAATACCATTCGCAATTAGTTGTAACAGCATGCATTAGTATTCCCATTAACCAAACACCCATAAATTCAAGACATTGAACAGCAAGCATAACACATGCATAATTTGAACAACAGTACACAATCCAACAGCACGCAGGGTTGATTGATGGCAACAGGCCATCAGGTTTGGATGTATGAACAGGGCACATGCATCAACGTACATGCAAATATGTATGAACCAACAGGACAAATGTCCACGGGAATTAATTATGAATACACATACCCATTTCATGTGGAATGGATTATTTGTGGTTATAAGGTAGGGTGAAGAAATATTTCATTAACAACTTCAAATACCTATACATATGCTGTACATTTCTACCAGATGCAGATATATACACCCTACAGGTCTGACTACAGTTTCCTCTGTGTAAACGTAGGCATGTTGGTGATGGGAATGTTACTGCTACATTAATATACATTGCATTTTTATTCATACACATTCATAGCTGGCTCTGTTCAGCTACAGCATCCTGCTACATTTGCTTTATATGGCTATAGACAACTGTGGATGCTTGGTATTTCATACAACCATACTATCTGCATATTGCAAAGGTACAGCAACATATCCAAATTGTGGGACGGACATTCCAGCTTCAGTACTTTATTGCACACATTTCACTCTTTGGTTGTACATGTCACATTCATTTAAGTCTGTACTGACTGCAGTATACTTTATTCAGGAATTATTACAACTTTATTGGTGGATTCATACCTCTTTCTCACCCTCTCACTTGTTTTATTTTTACAATTCAGGATGGTACTTAATTCTAAGCTTTATTGACATGTTTTACTTGGTTACAACAATCCTTGCCAACAGTCTCACTTGTGTCATGTTTCAGATTTTAAACGGGGATATATTTCACACATGTGTTGTACTCAGCTTGTGTAGCTGTAATTTACAGCCTGCTGCAGGTTATATACTATTACATTACAGGTGGAACATCTTTATTTCAGACTTGTTTCACTTTTATTTTTGGATTACAGGCTGCATCACACTTATGTAATCACACAGTACTAACAGAATCTCTCTTACACTGTTACTTGAACTTTTTATTAATATGTGACTACACTGCACTCTTTTGCAAGCTGTCATACTTATATTTTTTAACAGTTACAGGGAGAGAATTACTAACCTGCCTGGTGGCGCAACCGCACAAGCCTATCCTCATAGGCTCGACGATTCATGGAACGGACACCTGCAGCTGTGATATAAATGAAGTAATATTGGAATACACATCTCCATAATATAAGCTAGGTTAATTTCTTACATAAATAATTACACATAACTTACTCATTAGTGGGGTGTTAGGCATTTGCCGGGCCTCCTGGATCCAATGGTTCAGTTGGTCCTGCTTCCGTCTCTTCAGGTCTGCATGGTGGTGACGGACCTCTTCACCAGTCCTTGGTATTCCTGTGGCACTGGTGAGATCATGTGCCAACCAGTCCCATGCCTCAGCCTTGTATGCTCCCCACAGGACCTGGCCCTGCATGAGTTGGGCCTCATGATCATGGACGAGGAGCCAACCCATATATTTGGACTCTTCAATGCCCCACCTCTGTGCTCGGAAGCAACTACCCTCTCCTACACCTGCCATCCTGACTGCAAATCAATTCCACAATCAGTTATGCTGTGTATTCCCACCTATGGGGCTTATATATGCTGTTTTTCCCACACTTATCTGTGATTGGCCATTTTGGAAATGTATCAGCTTCACAAAACCTGCTTTGTCATGCTTCTCTTCCCATTCATTCCTATATATATGCTAGTACTGCATTTCTCAGAGCAACTGGGTGGCACAGTGGTGCAGCGGTTAACGTTGTCGCCTCACAGCAAGAGGCTCTCCAGTTTGATTCTCGGCTGGGGTGCCTTCTGTGTGGAGTTTGCATGTTCTCCCTGTGTTCGCGTGGGTTTCCTCTGGGTACTCTGGTTTCCTCCCATATTCCAATGACATGCATCTGGAGCATTTCTCCCGGGTCTCCACTGAAAACAGGCTCTGTGGAACCTAGTTGGACTTTCCTGGTCAACAAATGTTAAATAAAATAAATAAAAACTGTCATGGCTTAGTGGTTCAGTACTTTGACTATGGTGCATGGTATCCTGAGTTCGAGCCTGGCCATTGCTTTTTTTTTTTTTATGACTGTCTACACAAGCTAGGAGGTGTGTCTGCGTAAAGGCAGTTTTGATACAGCTTGCTCAACGTTGCCCTCCGGTTAGCTTGTTGGCACTGTGCGCAGCTCTGCGCAAATGGGTTACGCTGGTTTACGCGTCATTTGGCTGTCAGCATGCATATTACGCTCAGCTCAGCTATGGGCACACAGTTTCAGCATGTTACAACACTGCTCAACCCCGGGCACTCATTTTACACCTGTTAAACCACTGCTCACCTACGGGCAGATATACTCAGCTTGTTAGAGCGTAGCTCAGCTATAGGCACTTCTGACATTTTTTTTTTATTATCTCACATTTCTTCAAAATACATGGCCCATTTCATTACATTTTACATAAAATATAATTTTATATATGTACATATATGCCAGAGAATTGTTTCCTGCTTATTTCAATAGAAATAAAAATTGATGTTGTGGGGGCTCGAACCGTGACTGCCTCTTCTTCAGCCAACGTCTCTACCACTACACTGTTGCTTTTTGGCTTACTTTGCATATTTAGATCTTATATGCTTTTCCACTGACTGCTAACTGTGGCTAAGCGACGGGCACGCCCGCGCAAATGAGCGCAATTATGGGCAAACATCTTTAAAACTTATAAAAAAATATAACATGTTCATTTTTACATTTTATGTTTATAGTCTGTGGGGGCATGTGTTGTGTTGTATTTGTTGACATTTATGCAGACTCTCTCGTGGGGGTTTACTTTTGGGACTGTTCCTCTTCTGGGGGCATGTCCATTTGCAGGACTCGCCCTGCGGACATGCCCCTACTTTCTTACACGGACCGTGTTAGCCTTGGGTGTGAGTCAGCATGCCCTCATGAATATGTATGCATGCTGACATCACACCGTTTAACTGCAGCCTCCGTGTAAGACTTGTAACTCTTACATGGAGGCTTCGTGAATCCTGCCCAGTGAGGAAACTCAAAACTAGTATATATGAACACTTACATGAAATAAGTAAGGCGAACTTAATAATGCACTTTTTTGTCACAAGACAGTATGCCATCAAACATTATTTTCATTTTTTGTTTTGGAAGTTGTACCTAAGGAAATAAGAGGGTGCATGTGGGAAGCTAAACTAGAATATTGTGAGCGTTATTGGCAAATAGAGTTGGAAGCTACTCAACAGCCAGGACTAAATGATATGCTTTCCATTCTGCCTGTTTTAAAACTAAGAGCTGCCAAATTGTAAATATGTTTTATATCACTAGAGGGCAACACACAACAACTGATTAAATATTACAGTTTATGCAAATTGAATTTTTTATGTTAAAGATTGTATTATGTATTGCACATATACATTTTTAAGTATGAACATAGTTGTGTTTTTTATAGAAGCTAGATCTACAGGTATTTTGGGATTTTAACAATTTTATTTTTTAACAAATTGTTCATGTTTTCTTTACTGGTGCTATTTAATTAATGAATTGTTCGTCCAGTGGTGTTCTGTTTCATCGTTTTTAGCTCACTATTTAAACAAGGTTAAGGCATTCAAGTGTGTGTATCTGATGAAGTATTTTCCAAAAACGCCAATTATATTTACAGCATTAATCACGCATTACTTGTTTTTTTGTAGATTGAATAAACCATTTAACACAGTTCATTCTCCATTTGGTTGCTTTCAGTGAATTGTGGTATTGTTTCTATGTTAATATGCAACCAATGAAATATATGAACAATAATAGAAAACATGTCCCAACAATAGGTTTTGGGAACAACATACCGTAGTATATGAATAATAATTATTGATGGAGATGAGGGGTGGGGGGAGAGAAAAAAGTCCATTAACAACTGTATAGGCTTCTATTTTTCACAGCAGTACTGCTCAATATTCTACAGGTCTGCCCTCACTTTACATCTGCCTATGGTCCATAGCTACTGTAGCACATACATACCCGTTAAACTCCCAACCTGTAATAGTATGGAGCAGACTGGGAAAACTATGGCTACATTACTGGAGGGGGCTTGTACATGTCAGGGTTACATACTTACAAAGAAGGAGTACCCTGCACTGATGTGTGAGTCTGCAACTGGCATACTTCAACTGGATTCCTATCTGTACCCAAGGTGATTGGCAGCAGTGAGTACTAGCCATGACAGCATGACACTTGAGAGTCACGTATCGGGAAGAGTCCATGGTGTATGTACCTATCCTGCTGTCATTTTCAGGCATGGGGTGGTACAGTGGAACAGTTGTACATGATATATTGGTATACCCTTCATACAGCTCCTACAAACATTTCTTTATCTGTAATACCTGTGGGGAAAATATCTATTACCACTATCTGATTGTTTCTACAAATATTCAAGATTTCTGGAGTATATATGTGTACACATCTCAGTACCACTCCCTGGATTTGAACCATGTCTGGGTGTGCTAAAATGAACAAGGCTATTTCTCATCACACTGAGCTACTGGGGAACTGCTGCTTCTTGTTTGACTGGTATCTGCTTAATATTCTGTGGGTTAGAGAGTCTGACCTTGTAATCCTGAGATTCATGCATGAAAGATAGTTAGTGTACTGTGCATTAATCCTTTGAAATAATACAATCTGGAAAGCAAAGGTTGACACAAGGCAATGCTGCAGGGGACACACTATATTACATTACACATTACTATTCAGGCTTTAGATCTTAGTGCATAACATATTTCATATTTCATTTACATCTTGTTTTACAGCTCCACAATCTACTGTTTTGCATAATAGCTGGTTCTCAGAACAACCTCAGTTAATTTATGCTGTTGAAGCCATATTTGCTGTGAAGAACCTGTGCACATTCTATTTCTACAACAAGAGACTAGAGTAAACACAACAGCTGGTGGTTTAGGTCTTTATTTTGTTTATATGACATAGGGCTTTACTACTGCATATCATGTAGATCAATATTAGTCTGGCAAACCTTTATTTAATCGTTAGACACAGAACACACTACATTTACTAACAGTAGACAATTTACTCCTGCTTATTTATTTCACTATATACTGCAAGGCTGATCTGTACTCACCAGCCTATCGGCACAGCCTTGTCAGTCTGTTGGCATGTGCTTTGGCATTGCTAAACCTCTCTGCTGCAGCTGTAGGGGGAGAAAACAAACATTATGCATACCTGTCTATCACATACTCAGGCTAGGATTTGGTACAGCTATGGATGAGATACTTACAAACTACTGGAGCATTCCCTGTCCGACCATCTTGAATCTACTGGGCCAAGAGAGCCCCCTTCCTAAACTTTAGGTCAGCATAATGATGCCTTACCTGCTCACCAGTTTGGGGGTTTCTAGTGGCACTGGTGAAGTCATGTGTCAGATGGTCCCAGGCCTCCGCTTTGTACTGAGAGCCCTGGTACTGGCCCTGCAGCAGTCTGTCATCATGGTTTTTTACATGGAGCCCAACCATGACCCTGGAATCCAAAATACCCCAGCGCTGTGCCTGAAAGTGTGCTCTCTCTCCAACACCAGACATGGTTCCTGCAGAAATCAGACTACAACAGCTTATGGCTGTATTCCCACCTGTGTGGTTTATATAAGGCCATATTCCCATCCTTTGCCATCATTGGACCATTTTGAGAATGCTAAGCTCAGCTAAGAAGTGCAAAAATCCACTAAGCTAAGTGGAACAGTGTTTAAAGGGGTAATTGCTGAGCACTGCTTAACAGTGAGCAAATCCGCTTAGCTGAGCTGACTGCTGCTTAGTATTTATGTCTAAGCAATGCTTAAACTGGCTTAGCAGAGCTGACCACTGCTAACTATTGCTCAGTTTTCATTTAAAAAAATATCAGAATTATAACTTACTTAATAATTACTGGCATATTAGTAAATGCATATGATTCACTTTACATGATGTCCCTCTATGTGCTTTCATTACATTACCTAGGCAAATGACTATACTGTATGGGGAAATTTTGTTTACATGGGGGTTTCATATGTTTCATACACTGACACTTCACTTTTGGACATGCTACACTACCCTGGTTGACAAATATTAATTACTACCTCATTTAATAAATAAAACCAATTTTATTAATGCTTTCCCATGTAAAAGTGAAGGGCCTGCCTTGGTGCTTGAATCATTATCTGCTGCATGCAAAGCAAGAACTCTAGCCACTACACTATCGCGTCAGTAAGGAGTTTAACAGTACATTTCTATTTAGCTGCTTTGAGATGCTTAAGCTATGCTGAGCACAGCATTGCAATATGCAAACCCACTCAGCTATGCTTATACGTCCCTTATATATAAAAAATAAAAATAATTATCTATTGCAACCACTTTTTCAAACTGCTAATAATTCATGTTTGCCATTGTGCTACCTGTCGCTCTATCCACTTTCTATGTGTGTATGGGCGATATCAGGGTTGATGTCACTAATTACTGAAATACATTTGTGTTTCAGGCTTCTACACCTTCAGGGCATTCCGACCACTGCAGAACCTATTATTCTATCGTCTTTCCATGTTTGAAGGGCAATATTTGACATCTATCTCTATTTGTCACCCTGTCATTTTGTGTTTGTCCAGGTTTTTGGCTCTATGAGGTTGGGGCATGTAATAAGTGCCATATGGCAATTTCAGAGTGCAGGGGGTGTGTGGTAATACCTGTCACACACATTTATTTCTGCACTTATTTCTGACTCTACTGGACATGTCAGTGTCCATGGACACTATTTTTATTTTATTTGCTTTCAGTGTCCACGGACACTTACAGTGCTTACAAAGTGCCATATAGCACTTTCAGAGTGCAGGGGATGTGTGACAATATCTGTCACACACCCACTGTACTTATTTCTGACTGTAAGAACATGTGAGTGTCCGCAGACACTGTTTACTTTTATTTTATTTGTTTTCAGTGTCCCTGGACACTGGCAAAGCTTACAAAGTGCCATATGGCACTTTCAGAGTGGAGGGGGCGTGTTAAATATGCGAACACTACTGAAACATGCCCCCTGCACTCCTTCACTGTTTGTGTCTACACAGCTGTTATCATTAGAGAGCCTTCATGAATATGTAAGGTGCGCTGCTTTTAAGGCTATGTGGAAGCAGACATCATTCACTCCATGTAGGAATAACGCTATTCCTGCACAAAGTTTACTGAATCCTGGTGACAGTATTTCATCCAATACAATCTACGTATAAAGCTCTCACCTTGCAAGAGACACACACACACAAACACACACACAACCACACACCCACACACACACACACACACACACACACACACACACACACACACACACACACACACACACACACACACACACACACACACACACACACACACACACACACACTCACATACACACACACTCACACACACACACACACACACACACACACACACACACACACACACACACACACACACACACACACACACACACACACACACACACACACACACACACACACCTCTCTTGCCTTCTCTCTTGAAGTTATACTGTGGTCCCGGACCAGTCTGTCTGCCTGGTACAGATTACAGACTACAGATCTCTTAGTGATACTTTTAAGCAGATAGCAGATGCTAACAATAAAACAAAGGTGACATCACCCTGATGAAGTCTCTGGACGAAAGCGGCAATTAAAAGGTTTTTTACGCTATTTCTACTACTGTCAAGAGTATTTTTTGGTTTCCTGTTCCTGCCTTTGTTTTATTGTTTGGATTTCTGTGGTATTTTTGCAGATAGCAGATGCTGCCATTTACTGGGTACAGATTATTAGTTAGTTAGAATTATACCTCTCAGCTGTACAGATTTTAGCAGAATGTCCAGATTTGTGCATCATATTTTTGCTCTATTTTTTTATAAAATTGTATTTTTTCTGGCAAATTAGTGGTAAATCATTGAAGACCGAAGTTTGAAAATAACGAAAGACATTTGAGTTTCAGACTTCATATCCTTTGGAAAATTCATGCTTATGCAAACCTTGTTACTATTTCATCTTTCTAAGTTTGTAAGAACAATATTTATAAATTGTTCCTGTTTTTTGGCCCTTGTCCCACTTTTATTAATGGCTTTGCCCAGATTTCCTGCTCTAAGAGGTTGAGACGTATATGGCGTAGAAAACATGTAGTGCTGCTTTCTTGTTCAAGTGCACATTTGTAGTCAGAATAACCTTTCCTGCTGTATTAATTAATATTACTTTTTTGTTCATAGTCTACATCATTGAAAAACAAAATTAGTTATTGGTCCATATACATAGAATAAGGATAGTCAGGCTGTTGAGAAAAACAACTTCTGAGATGTGCGTACTTGGAAAGTAGCTTACACCGTGTTCCAGCTGCAGCCCTCAAGAATACAAAGAAACAGATTGGATGGTGACCTAATGACATATTTTAATCTATGATGTAGATATAAAACTCACACTACAATATGGAATTTGCAGACAAGAAGAGGTCCTTTAAATGCTCCACTCCCATGAACAAAAATTCACAAAGTTGTTCTAAAACAAACTATTACAATTATCAGCATCTCCTGCCATTTCCTTACAGAATATTTTTCATGCAGTCAATTTATTTAATCTAAAAGTGAAGTCTGCACACACACACACACACACACACACACACACACACACACACACACACACACACACACACACACACACACACACACACACACACATGTATCAGCATTAATTGTATATACCATGTGCAGAAAATGTGAAAAAGGGGTTGGGGATGGAAGTAATAAGAATGTAACTCAGTATATACTATATGAATCTTGATTATATTATACTCCTTTCATGAGTCTAAAATTCATAACTTCATAGGAGGTTACTGGGTTAATGGCCCTAGAGCCTTTACAGGACTAGCCATGTTATACACATGTTCCCTGATTGACCATGATAGATGGTCTATATTTACAGCGCTAGTCTATGATCAGCACCAACTGCCCCATCCATGAGGGACATAGGTGCTACACCCGGGATGAATTTATGATCACACATCCAAATGTCCAGGTTACACTTAAATCAGGCCATTGAGAAGCTCTGCTTCACGTGAATTGGGAGTTTATTCATGAGGAGCAGCAATCTCAGGGAGACATATCTGTCTCTCCAACATGTTCTGTTAATGTCACAAGCTAGGTTAAGATCACTAGAGCAAGTGAATCTTGTTCAATTTGACTTGTGGATGTGCAGAATTTCCATTAGGGCTGGGTCAGAGACTGCTCTGTAGGCCAGGTACTGTTCACCTCTTGGCAGCCTGTAAGATACAGAGCACAGTGACAGGGCTTTCAGTCTGTTCACATAGGTCATGTTTTGAAGGCCCTGAATTTTCTTGATGAGGAACTGCGGCCTCTCTCACTGCTATAAGTATCTAGTGAGGTATACAGAAGAAACATTGTAGTCTATTAGTGGTCTGCTGAGGGTCAAGTATAGAGGAGTTATAACATCCCTAGTCCTGGATGCAATGCCCTTACTTATGAGATGTGCAACACAGAAGGCTTTCCTTACCACTGTGGACACATGGTGATTGAAGTTTAGGTTGCTATCAACCTGTGTTCCTAAATCCATGGGTTAGAGCTTAGAGGAGTACTGTCTACAATGCAATTTGCAGGGACTTCCCTTTGCCAAAGAGGATAATAATGCACTTATTTGCATTTAGTTAGGGGCCAGCACTGATCCTTGTGGTACACTACTGGTAACTGGTCTGCTAGTAGAGGTGGAATCCCAAATTTTAACTCTATAAGTTCTGTCAGTGAACCGGCTATTCATCTTGTGACATAAGGGTTAATCCCCAGCTGGGTGAATTTCTGAATGCTACCTGAGTGGGGGATTGTGTCAAAGGTCTTGGCTAAGTCAAGATAGGCAGCATGTACTGTTTTGCCTTCACCCAGGGCTTTGGTGACATTCTCAAAGAAATCCACCAGGTTTAATAAGCATAATCTACCCTTAACAAAGGCAAATTGGGTCAGGTCAAGAGTTTTAAGGTTGCTGATATCTTTGTTAATAAGGTCTGTAATGATTTTTTTCCATGGTCTTGCAGATAAGGCTGGTTAGACGTATGGGTCTATAGTTTCCAGGGTTGGATGATGGACCCCCTTTTTGAAAGGGGATTACTGTTGTTTTTTTTCCACTCTGCTGGTACAAAGCCATTGCTTAGACTGTGGCTAAACAGAGTGCCAAGTGGTTCAGCTAGTGCAGAACAGTGATTATGCTTTGTTGTTTTTTACCTTGACAGCCACAGTAGTTAAGGAAGCACATGGGGAGGGCTGCGTTAAGCAAGTTCAGTTATGTGTAAATCTTGAATGTGCATGCAGATTGATTCCAAACTGGCTGTACAATAAACCGCTGATAACTTGCAGTCTCTGTCTCCACTGGTCATTCATCACAGTGTCACAAATGGTATGCCAACTAAATATCATCCAAGTGTAAAGAACAACTGAAGTACAAAAGGTAAATGAATATACATTGATGCCATGGCAGATAAATTTCACAGACCTGAACTGCTGGTGTTTGATAGCAATGTCACGGAAAATTAACATGTGTTTACACAAGAATATGATATTTTCATAGCAGATTCACATTCAGACAAAGACACATGCACACAAGAATTTATACTTCTCAATTTGGTAGGCTCGGAGGCCATCAAGCGACAACATTCTTTTGCATACACACCCACTGTTTATGTAGGAGAGGGAGATAAATGCTGTGTTATTGTTCAAGCTGAAACCAATGAAGATCCGGAATGCTTAAAGTGTAAATTCTGAGAACTGTGTAACCCTGTATGGATATAACAATGGAGAGACATAAATTCAATGCTAAAAATCAAAAGCTTCGTGAAACAATGAAAGCATATGTTACTAATTTAAGAAATAAAGCAAAGACATGTAGATTTGGGGATCTACAAGACAACTTAATAAAAGATCTGCTTGCATGTGGCATTAATAATGACACGGTAAGAAAAATTCTACTACGTGTTAGTGAATTAACATTGAGCAAAGTTATTGAAATTTGCCAGATACATGAACTCACAGAAAAACATACTACTATGCTTGCTATATCTGCTGCTGTGAATGTCGACAGTGTGGAACAAAATTTAAGACAATATGGCCTCATAAGTGTAACTTGAAGAACTGTCCTACACCACCTCCCATTGTTAATTGTCGCAGTTATGGGGGCAGTCACAAACCTAAATGAGAAATGTGCTTAGCCTATGGTCAACAAAATGCAAAAAGTGGAATCATTTCAAAACATTCTGCAGATCAACACAGATTCATAATAGATTTTATCCATCAAAGACAGTGGATCAAATGCAGACTGTAGCAGATCCTGATGACAGTGATGAAACTTTTTGTTGATGGTGTTTCTCTTGTCAGCAAAACAGTCGACACAGTGGACTCTCAATTGTCAGCAAAGAGTGAAATATTTTGCACTGTACAAATTAATGGGAAACCTGATTTGCCATCATACCTGTCAAGTGCCCAGATTTTTGCAGAATGTCCAGATTTCTGTCTCATATTTTGGTCTGTTCCTCATAACATTTTTGTGATTTTCTGGCAAATCATTGGGATGGTCTGAGGACGGAAGTCACTAAATAATGACATACATCTGAGTTTCAGACTTCAAATCCTTCAGAAAATGCATGTTAAAACAAACCCTATTACTCTAGCAACTTTCTAAGTCTATAAGAGCAGTATTTAAAATATGTCCCTATTTTTGGGCCTTTGTCCCCCCATTTTATCGGGCTTTGTCCAGATTTCTTGAACTAAAAAGTCGAGAGTTATGTTCACATGGTCAACAGTAGCAGTAGAAAATTTTGAATAGAATGGTCAATATTACCTTGCCCTAGCTGATTCCTACTCTGGATGGTTTGAGATTGACTTACTCTGTGACTTGACATCTGGCACAGTAATTACAAAACTAAAGAGGCACTTCTCAGTCCATGGAAACCAACAAAACATCATCTGAGATAAAAGGTGCACAACTCACTAATCAACAGTTTAAAAAATGTACTGCATCTTGGGATTTTATTCATGCAACCAGCAGTTCAGAATACCCATAAGCTAATGGTCTGGCTGAACATGCAGTCTGCAGTGCAAAGCATTTAATGGAAATTTCCAAAAGAGATGGCACTGATGTATTATTCAATTAACTAAACCTTTAAAACATTCCTTGTGACCAGACACTTGGTTCACCAGCTCAAAGACTGATGTCAAGACAAGCACAAACTACTCTTCCAATCAGCAAACAGCTGTTAGTGCCTTCCTCAAAGAATAATAAGGTACTGAAAGCTCAATTATCAAAAAAGCATCACTCCCAGAAGTTATTCTATGCCAAAACCAGTAGGCATCTTCAACCATTGTTGCAAGGTAAAAGTATTAGAATGCAGACTTCAAAAGGTTACAACCATGTAGGAATTGTGAGGGACATTTGTGCTGAACCAAGATCCTATATAATTCAGTCCAAAGGAGTAGTCTACAGAAGAAATCACAGACACAGTTTGCCTGTCTCAGAGCCAAAGCCACAACAGACTGAGTGTACTGGTGATTTCAGTTCTTTGAATGAATTACCAACCAATCAGCTTCAAGAAGACAGACCACCTTATTCAAACTGTTCTGAAATACAAAGTAATGTTTCAGTACTGAATAAACATTTAAAGACAGTTCCTGTTTCTAATTCAAATCAAAGTCTGTAGGTGACACGGGCAAGAAGAGTCTGTAAACCCAATCCTAAATATGTACAGTGACTTGGACTTGAAATTGGATAGGCTATGTTGAACTATGAATATGGTTTTTAATCTGGGAATGTGTTTAAAGAAATATTAAAGTAAACTTGTCTATTTATTTGAAGGGTCTATATTATTTCTGCGAAAGACATCTCCAATGAATCCCTATTCACTGACACAACTACATTGAATACTTCATTCAGCAAACAATCAGTACATCAAAGTTTTTCCCTGGGAAAATAACTAGTTGGCCAGCATTGTGAACTATCCGTTTTCCCCACTGTAGTACGATCTCAGAGTTGGTGTATATATGTAGGGGGTATGGGGGTGCAGCCCTCCACATTGGGGTGGGGTGTGAAGCACCCACCTTCATGAATTTAAATTATATAGATCACATTACGGTTGCTCTGGTGGCCAAGTAGCTTCTGTCTCTAGGAAGGAAGTACGATGATTGAAACGTTCACTGAATAGCTGTTTGATGAGTAGTGATTGAAGAATAGGGATTTGATGGAGACGCATTTTTGTGGACATAATATAGACCCATATTTGAAATAAGGAACAAAGTTAAAGAGGGAGGCTATAGAACGGTGACTATGCTTTGTTTTTTACCTTGACAGCCACTCTAGTTAAGGAAGCACATGGGGAGGGCAGTGTTAAGCAAGTTCAGTTATCTGTAAGTCTTGAATGTGCATGCAGATTGGTCCACGTTGTCTGTACAATAAACCACTGATAACTTGCAGTCTCTGTCTTTACTGGTCATTCAAAAGTTAAGTCCTGTTTTAGACTGTTTACATGGAATGTTATCTGGTCCCATAGAGACCATATTTTTGGCCTTGGATAGCGTGGTTATGATCTGCTCTTTGGAAATACTAAGTAGAGGACTGGTGGCCAATATGATTTGTGGTATAGCTAGTGAGGCAGGGGGGGATGAAGTTTGCACCAAATCTGTCAGCTAGCAGGTTGGAAATTTCTTCAGGTTCAGTATGAGTGGCACAATCCATTACTAGTTTGGCACAAAGTTGAGCCTTCCCTTTTAGATTTCAGACATAGCTAATGAACGCCTTATGATTATCCCTGGCTATTGATGCTAATTTAGCTTCATAATTAGATTTGGAGGACTTTACAAGATATCTGATTTGCTTGTTCATGCTGTGAAAGGTGTTTTTCCTCTGTTGAGTCAGTTCACTCTTTTTCTTAGACATCAGCTTCTCCCTCTTGTTATATAACCTATTTATACTTCAGGGCAACCAGGGTGGCGTGTTTTTTTGTGAAGGCTCTACACAGATATCTATGTTAATGGTACAATGAAATGAGACATGAAACTCTGTGTACTGTATATTGCAGTGTGAATGCAGTCCTGCACAAATGTTGATTATATTGCATTCCTTTTGTCTAAACAGAGATGTTTGCCATTTCTGTGTCCTGTGTGTATATTATGTACATATCAGTCTACTACTTTATGTCACTTAGAGCTTTTCACCCTGGGCCCTGGCTGCAATGGGATTTTATTGCTCAGATGGACATTCCGAGAAATCAAATAAAAGAAAATCAAATTAAATAAATAAATAGTACCCACTGGTACAATATTTTAATGACATCTGTTCGCCTGCAAAGGGACATGATTTGTTACCAAATGTAAGTACCTTCTTTAACACATAATATTTCAAATCACTGAATGTCCACTTTATTGTAAGTCTCTCTCTCTCTCTTTCAATAGCAGAGTATGTCTTTTCTGCATTGCCCTGCTTCCTTCTGATACAGCACACCTGGGATTCCTCACCTTGAATGTCTTGAGATAGCGCTGTTGCCATACATACATTTGATATATCAGTAAGTAAAGATTTTAGAAGTTATTAAGCGCATGTTCAGAACAAAGTATGCTTTAGAGATTATTAAATGTTCTATCAGACTTTAGAGACCATTGTGCATTAACAACAATTTTCGTTATTGTGAGGTCTGTCAAACAACAAGCAATACTTTCACACTTAGGCACAAACTTTCTGGAACACCTTGAAAGTGCAAGAAAAGTCTTCACCTGTCTCTCAGTCAAGGGTACAGGCAAGTTTTAGGAGCTCTGTATTTTCAAGCTATTGTCTTAGCACCCTTCCTTATATCATACTTTGCCTCCACCATACTGAGTTTACTTGTCTTAGAATGTACAGTCAAACCTGGCTATCTTATGGATTCTATATAGCCTGCACTTCAGGAAAGGGAGATTTCCAGTCCTCTGAATGAATGACCACGTCATCCAGGTGTGCCACAATGTAATGGAAATAAGATTGCAGTATTGTATCCATCAACATCTATAAGTGTCCTAGCACAGTGCACTGAAATAGACCATTAGGGGCTACTGAAACTGGTTTCTTTTTTTTTCCACTGGCGTAAATTGCACATTTGCTACCCATAACAGTAGATGGTCAAATTCCTCACTGATGCAGTAGCCCTTAGGCTATATGGGTTGTTTCCTGCCTAAGAAAAAAAACAACCATCTCTCAATTCAGTGCCACTCTCCTACCTTCTTTGACACTCATACGTGACTGTCACAGGCCTTCATTCATAATCCATCCACCTCTTTGCTGGACACCCTCATTTCCTCTTTCCTTCTTCCTGTCTGTCTCAAATCTTCTTCACAAGACTGTCTTCTGCTTTTCTACACTTGTGCCTGAACAACCATGATATGTTCTCTTTGACTTTCTCTGGTATTAGAGATACTTTAGCTTCGTCATTTCTTCATCTGACACACACTGAGCATCCTACCACCCATCTCAGGCACTTTGTCTCCATCAGCTCTAGTTTCCTCAAATGCTCTGCCTTTACTGCTCATGTTTCTGTACTATACAGTATTACTGGTCACAACACTGTTCTATACAACTTAGTTTTCAGCTTCTTTGGCATTTTGTCTGTTAAACACTACCCTGACACTCTGTGCCAGTTGACTGAAACCCCCCAAATTCTTTTTTTGACCTTCTCATTCAGACTTCCTTTCTCCTCAACCACCCCTCACAGGTACTTGAAGCTGTTAACCTGTTCCACTATTTTCCCTTCTATCTCAGTTCACATCTTCTTCTTCTGATTTCCCCCATTCACTGCCATTACAACTGTATGTATTAATACTGGAGAATATCTAACATCCCTTGTCTTGTTTGAGTAGCTCCAGATTGTGAGGAAGCTTGTGGTAATTGCCCTTGACCAATTCCATAAAAAGGGAGAAGCAATGTTGCCTGAGCCAAAAGAAGATCACCACAATTATTTTGGGGTATCATTTTGACTCTTAAGAATTACCCTAGATATCAGTGGAAAGGGAGGAAACACATAAAGGAACACTCCCTTCCAAGGCAATGAAACTTCATCTGCCTTCCAGATTTGTTTGCAAGGAACCCTGGAACAAACCTTATTTAGTTGTCTGCTTTGAAAAGAGGCAAATAGAGCTATTTAAGGTGTTTCCCAGGACTAGACTGACTCCTGGAAACCCCTTCATTCATTTCCTTTCATGAGGACTTGTCTTGGTCCTGCTCAGGTTGTCTGCCACTGTGTTTTGCTCTGATGGAATCTAAGATGTTTGGATTATTAAGACATTCTGAAAAGCTAACTCCCAAGCTATAATCTCCAGCCTGCCTATGGGGTACAACCTTGTTCCTGCATGCTTGTTGATATACCACATGACTGTGATATTATACACAATCAATTGAAGAGGTGCTGGGGACCAAAGGTGATGGATAGACTTGAAGGTATGGACCACAGCCAACACTGCTTTTCAGTTGATGTAATTTGGTCTGTCTGAAGGATTCCACAAACTTTACACTTTTTCTGCCTCAGAAAACTGCTTCCCAAGCAGTCTGTCTGTGGCGGCAGATTGGAGAGAAGGCCTGGGTTTAGTTGAATATGCTATTTCTACCAATGCAGTTCCCTTTTTAGAGCCCAAAAATTTGATACTCCAGAGAATGCAAATACTGGGGTCTATGATCCAATATGTTAATAAACTCTCCCAGCTAAATATCAATCTTTGTGTAACTCAGTGAATAAAAAACTGGCTCACAAATAGAACCTGGAAATTAGGTGTTTGGCTCCATCTTTTTTAAAAAGACCTGTCACAAGCTGTGTATCACAGAGCTCTGCCCTTATGTCACTCCTCTTTGTCATTTATTTCTCGGAGGTCAAAGCCAATGTTAAGGGCTTATGGCTCAACAAGTTTGCTGATGATTGTAAACAAGATACCATTGTTAACTCTTCAGAGGACACTAAGATCATCCAAGAGAGTTTTTCTCATGTAAATAGCAGGTGTCAAAACTATGGACTAAAACTAAATGCCAGAAATGTATACTAATGTACTACAGCAAGCACAACATCCCCTACATCTATCACATTGAGAATCATCATCATTTTCTTTCGGCTGTTCCCGTTAGGGGTCACCACAGTGGATCATCTGTTTCTATTTCTTCCTGTCCTCTGCATCATGCTCTTTCACACCAACCGCCTGCATGTCCTCTCTCACCACATCCATAAACCTCATCTTAGGCCTTCCTCTTTTCCTCTTATCTGGCAGCTCCATCCTTATCATCCTTATCCCAATATACCCAGCATCCCTCCTCAGCACATGTCCAAACCAATGCAATCTCGCCTCACTTGCTTTATCTCCAAACTGTCCAACCTGAGTTGACCCTCTAATATACTGATTCTTAATCCTGTCCATCCTAGTCACACCCAGTGCAAATCTTAACATCTTTAACTCTGCCACATCCAGCTCTGATTCCTGCCTTTTCGACAATGCTACAGTCTCCAACCCATATAACATAGCTGGTCTCACTACCCTCTTGTAGTCCTTCCCTTTCACTCTTATTGGTACCCGTCTGTCACAAATCACTCCTGACACTCTTCTCCACCCATTCCACCCTGCCTGTACTCTCTTCTTCACCTCTCTTCCACACTCACCATTACTCTGAACTGTTGATCCCAAGTACTTAAACTCATCCACCTTTACCAACTCTACTCCCTGCATCCTCACCATTCCTCTACCCTCCCTCTCATTTACACACATATATTCTGTTTTAGCCCTGCTGTCCTTCATTCCTCTCCTCTCTAAAGCATATCTCCACCTCTCCAGGGTCTCCTCAACCTGGTCCCTACTCTCACTACATATCACAATGTCATCTGCAAACATCATAGTCCACAGGGCCTCCTATCTAATCTCATCTGTCAACCTGTCCATCACCACTGCAAATAAGAAAGGGCTCAGAACTGATCCTTGATGTAAACCCACCTCCACCATAAACATATCTGTCACTCCCACCGCAGTCCTCACTAATATCACACTACCCTTGTACATATCCTGTACCACTCTTACATACTTCTCTGCCACTCCCGACTTCCTCATACAGTACCACAGCTCCTCTCTAGGCATCCTGTCATTTGCTTTCTCTAAGTCCACAAAGACACAATGCAACTCCTTCTGACCTTCTCTGTATTTCTCCAACAACACTCTCAGAGCAAATATTGCATCTGTAGTGCTCTTTCCTGGCATAAAACCATACTGCTGATCACTAATCATCACCTCCCTTCTTAACCTAGCTTCCACTACTCTTTCCCATAACTTCAAGTTGTGACTGATCAATTTTATCCCTCTGTAGTTACTGCAGCTCTGCACATCACCCTTATTCTTAAAGATAGGTACCAAAACACTTTTTCTCCACTCATCAGGCATCCTCTGACTTTCCAAAAGTTCATTAAACAATCTGGTTAAAAATTCCACTGCCATCTCTCCTAAGCACCTCCATGCTTCCACTGGTATGTCATCTGGGCCAACAGCCTTTCCATTCTTCATCCTCTTCATAGCTGTCCTTACTTCCTCCTTGCTAATCTGCTTCACTTCCTGATTCACTATCCCAACATAATCCAACCTTCTCTCTCTCTCATTCTCTTCATTCATCAGCCCTTCAAAGTACTCTTTCCATCTACTCAACACACTCTCCTCACTTGTGAGTACGTTTCCTTCACTGTCCTTTATCACCCTTACCTGCTGCACATCTTTCCCAGCTCTGTCCATCTGTCTAGCCAATCAGTACAGGTCCTTTTCTCCCTCTCTCATACAACTCTCTATATGCTTTATCCTTAGCCTTCGCCACCTCTCTCTTTGCCATGCCCCTCATCTCCTTATACTCATGTCTACTTTCTTCATCTCTTGACAATCCCACTTCTTCTTCGCCAGCCTCTTCCTCTGTATACTCTCCTGTACTTCCTCATTCCACCACCATGCCTCCTTGTCCTCCTTCCTCTATCACATTAAGAATGTATCCTTCAAAATTGTTCCAGTATTTATGGGCAAAGGAAATTATTTAGACAGTGAACTGTCCTTTGATCTCAATATACCCACTATTGTAAGAAAATCTTTTTTTATTGCACATTTTATTAGTGGAGGTCCCAGGTCCAGAGATATAATCTTTAATTTTAATTTATGGATGGTGTAATGGTGCAGTGGTAGCGTTGTCACCTCACAGCAAATGATTCTCTGGTTTGATTCTCAGCTGGAGTGCCTTCTGTGTGGAGTATGCATGTCCTCCCTGTGTTTACGTGAGTTTCCTCTGGGTGCTCCGTTTCCTCCCATGTTACAAAGACATACATCTGGAGAAAATTGGCTTTGTTCCAAATTGGACTTTCCTGGTTAACAAATGTTAAATAAATAAATAGATTTCACTGTATATGGCACTTATTAGATGGATCATTGACTACAATGCCCTTTTTGGCATGTACCTTTAAAGCTGTTTAAACAACTTGAATATCCACAGAACCTTCCAAAAAACAAAAAAATCAAACATTTAAATAAATTAAAAAAAACTTCACTGATCATTTCAAAGTCTTGTCTCTAATCTCGGTATCATACAGGCTGCTAAGGGGTGGCCTCTGCCTTGCATACAGGGCCTCAGTAGATCCTATCCTTTCAAACCTATTGCATAAGTCATATGGTGGCATAAACATCCACTCAAGAGATATTAATCTCTTTTGCAACATAAATAGAATGTGTTAGAGGGACAGATATGTATCAAAGAAAATGTAACTGCTTTTCACTTGTCTTCCAAGCCTATTAAAACAAAGTAGTTTCTTACTCTGTTTAAATGTAATCAGGATGAATGGATGAGAAACCACAAATTCATCCCTGGAGCAGCACCCTTGTCCTTTATGGAAAGGGGTAACATAGTACAGTTGTTCAAAGAAACTTACCATAACAGTAGATGATCAAATGATCACTGTTGCAGTAGCCTCAGCTATATGGGTAATATCCTGTCAAGGAAATAACAGCCAGCCAACTTCCAAACCTTCTGGAGACCTTCCATGCACCCAAACTATCAAGTAGCTCAAGCTGAGCTGACTAAAACACCAGTGTGGGTGGCAAGCTCTTCAGAGCTTTCCTGCCAATGCAGAGGAAGGCTGAGCACTGAAAGTGCAAAGCTAGGAATGACAACAAAATTTCCACACTTTGGCATAAAAAGCTTACCAAAAACAAGGGGATGGAGGAAAAGAGCAGCTAGTGCAGCAGTGATCATTCAAACATTGAACTGGAAAGTTTATTTGCACAACTGTACTATGTTCATCATACTGATCACTGCTGGATTAGCCTTAGCTACATGGATAGATTATCATAGTTAACTACATTTCAGAACTGGAAGAAGAAGAGTCCATGAGCCCATGGAGAATAGTCATAACAAAGCCTAACCTGGACCTACAGAAGGAGTCAAGCTTATAGTGTTTTGCAAAGGTATGCACACAAGACTAACTAGCAACTTATAGAATACTTTGAGAATCTAACCTTTTGCAAAACCATAGATGAAGCCAAGGTCCTAGTAGAGTCGACCTTGACCCTGCATGGAATAGTTTTGTTATGGTTAGTATAGTAAAAGGTAATAGGCTTAGATACACCCCCAGATTTAATAAACTCCATGTAGAAATAGTGCAAGCACTACACGGAGTGTATCATAGCTGTGTCTGCAGCTCTCCCTTGGCAGTGCGCCTTGCATATTCATGAAGGTGTGCTACTGAGGGAGAATCATGTACACAGTTACTGAATCAGTCCTAGGGGATGTGTTATAGTGCTTGGAGATGTGTAACACACTCCCTGCAGTGTCAAACTGCCATACAGCACTGAAAGATTTAAAGTGTCCTCAGACACTTATTCATAATTATTTGTATTTATTTCACACAGGGAATATGGGTTAGAGTGTTCGTAACACATCCCCTGCATTGTCAAAATGCCATATGGCACTAAAAGATTAAAGAAAGTGTCCTCGGACATTTATTAATAATTTGTTACATTTATTTCACACAGGGGTCTGTTACAGTGTCCATAACACCCCCCCCTGCACTTTCAAAATGCCATACGGCACTAAAATATTACATAAAGGGTTTACTATTGAAAGGTTGATTAGTGTTAGGTTGATTAATGTTATGGCTGAAAAATAATGTTGTTTTTGAAAGGCATGAAAGAGCAAAATGTCGAAAATGGTTTGCATGATTAAGTTCAGTCGATATTTTCGACATTCCCCTCTTCCAGCCACAGCAGTTAGCTCACCTCTAATATTTTGCAAGGGGGCTATGCCCCCTGCACCCCCCACACCCCCTGTACATTAAATATACCAACTTCAAGATCACACTACAGTGAGGAAATGGGCTACTTCCCTGTTCCTTACTGAAGTGCAACTTCTCTCCACAGTCTCGGCACATTGCTTGTGAAAAGGTCGAATGCACCATGCAACTCGATTAACCTTGGTCAACTGCTTTTGGTTTAATTTTCTGCCCCTTGGAAATCATGATTTCACACTTCAGACGTTCGACTTCCTGCAATTCAGGTAAATTTGGACCATAAATTAATCTCACTGGACATCCACATCCCATTCCCACCCCCAGCCCAGAAAACCACAGTAAAAAAATTCTCAAAAGCTAATTTCACACTTCTCAAAACCAAGGTAACATCCTTCAAAGCCCCCGGGCCAGCAGAAACTACAGCCCAATCTGCAGAAACCTTTATAAATGCATTCTATGGACACCTTCAGAAATGCATGGATCATGCAATTCCAAATAAAACCAAGACCCAATCCTCCAAAGGCAGGCGTCCAATCTGGTGGACCCCAGCCATAAATAAGCTTTACAACAAAAGGAGGAAGCTACTACGTGATAGAGCAAAATCCCTAAAAGGGAAGGCAGCTCTGATCAGTACTAGCAAAAAACTACGGTCCCTCATAAAATCATCCAAGGCCAGCTTTGAGAGAAAAATTGCACAGAACACCAAAGATAATCACAAGGCCTTCTTTAGTTATGTTAGAAACCAGGGCGGCAACTCCCAGATATGTTCAGAGTTAATCCAAAATGACAAAAAAATACACTGAACCCACAGACATAGCCAACATCCTGGCAGACAGGTTCAGTGCAAACTTCTCCCCCCCATCCCCCCTAAAGATCAAATATCTATCCCAGCAGAGAGTCGCCTCCCCAACATCTCAGATGCTCAGGTAGGAGCTGCCCTCTCCAAGGCAAAAGACACAGCATCAATGGGACCAGACGGTGTCCCGGGCTGCATCCTACACGAGCTCCAAGAAGAGCTAAAACCACATATAAAGTTACTGGTCAACGTTAGCCTTAGTACAGGATATGTACCCAAGGAATGGCGTACAGCTACAGTGGTCCCGCTCCACAAAGGCGGTGCCTCAACAGACCCTGGAAACTACTTCCTCATATGTTTGACTAGCCTGGTCTGCAAAGTTATGGAGCAGATCATCATGGAGCTCATAAACAAAGACATTGGGGACCTGCAGACGCTGGTTCCTACCCAGTTTGGCTTTGTTAAGGGCAGATCCTGGCTCCTGAACCTGGTTGACTTCATTGAAACAGTCACCAAGGCCATAGATGAAGGGAAGGTAGTACATACAGCCTACCTGGACCTTGCAAAAGCCTTCGACACAATACCCCACTCGGGCATCATAGATAAGCTCTGCAGCTTAAACATCAACCACTATGTCATCAGATGGGTTGCAAACCTGCTCAAGGATAGAACCCATATGGTCAGAATTGCGGGAGCCATGTCAGATTCTAAACCAGTTACTAGTGGCGTCCCACAAGGCTCAGTCCTGGGACCTCTCTTGTTCGGTATATATTTCTCTGAGGTACAGGCTAACATGGGAGGACTATGGCTGACCAAGTTCGCAGATGACTGAAAACTGGGTGCCATAATCGACTCATCAACTGACACAGACATCCTACAAACGGGCCTCACAGAGACAGATTACTGGTGCCAGAGCCATGGCCTGAAGCTGAAAGCCAAAAAGTGCATAGTCATCCCCTTTGGGAAAAATAAAGTGCCCACAAATTACCACATAGGTGGCAATCCATTAAGGACATTAGAAGTAATTAGGTACTTGGGGACCCAAGTGGATAGCAGTCTTTCCTTTGACAATCACGTCGCCAAAGTGGTCAGAAAGACCTTCTATATAGCCCACCTTATCACGAAAGGGTTTACATCTAGATCAAGAGAGGTCATTGTGCCCCTCTACTCATCACTCATCAGGCCCATAATAGAATATAATGCCCCATTTGGTATGTACCTAACCCAACACCTGCAGCAACTGGAAAGACCTCAAAAGTACCTCACCAAGAGGATCAAGGGACTCAAACAAATGACCTACGCTGCCCGTTTAAAGAAACTCCAGCTATACTCAGTTGCATACTGCCTACTCAGAGGTGACCTGTGCCTGACATATAAAACCATATCAAGCCCAGATTTAATGGACATGCTCCACCTCAGAAAATCCAAATCCCTTAGAGCTATGCACTTGAGGGACTTAAGCCTCAACACAGAAATTAATAGAACATGCTGGAGGGACAGATTTATAACCCAGAGGCTCCCATCACTCCGGAATAAAATCCCAGTCCATGTCAGATAGAGTCCCTCACTGCTTCTTTTCAAAAGGAATCTTGACGAGTGGATGGGTGATCATAAGTTTACCCCGGGAATTAACTCTGCATCACTGCTAGACAGAGGCACAGTAAACTAACCTTAAAAGGATATAGTAAACTCGTTTAAAAGGGTGGCGAAAGCCAAACACACTCTGGCTAATGCCCCAAGGCAGATAGCCTAGTATCAACCTATGAACCTATGAACCTATAAAACTACAACAAGTGTGTCCTTGGTGAGTATGAAAATCTAGATGTAGGGGGTGTGTTACAGTATCCGTAATGCACCCCCTGTACCGTCAGAGTGCTGTACAGTACTGAAATTAAATGAGAAAATGTGATTTTCCCCGTTATGTTTTTGTTTTTCTTTAATTGTGTGTTTGCATGGCATGGCACTAAAATATTACATAAATGGTTTACTATTGACAGGTTGATTAGTCTGAGGTCAATTAATGTTATGGCTGAAAAATAATGTTGCTTTTGAAAAGCATGAAAGAGCAAAATGTCAAAAATGGTTTGCACGATTAAGTACAGTGATCTAACAGGGAAAAAATACACCCCTGCCAAATAATGAGACCAGAACACTCTGAACTACAGTTCAGTGCAATACGCCAGTAGGCCAACTCAAGTCTGGGGAATTAATGGTGTTTTTACGAAGATATCCTGATTATCACTGGCACTACTTCTGCATATAATGTGATAAATGACAGTCTACTTGGACCTGTGATGCAGACACTGAACCAGTACACAGCTAGACATGTTGATGGATTGACGGGAGGCCTATGATATCAGTTACAACTGACAACTGCACTGTCCACAGTTGTGTTACCTATGTATGGCATGATTGTCATCAAACCTATTCTGTGTGGTGAAGTACTGGCAAGTCAGTGCAGATTGAGATTAAAAAAGCATGATGGACAGGTCAGTGTCACGTCATAGCCATCCAAACACACATGTTCATGCCAGTCCTGTGCAACAAACTGTATGCATGCACATGTCTTGCAAATACACCTCCCATAATAATGACTCCGTAGCTGTATCTGTTAAATTCCTAGCATATCTGTCATCTAGACATCCACACTTCAGGCCCACAGTCCAGTCTGTTGCATGACAACTACATGCCTGTCCATACAACATAGAAATAACTGAGCCTTGCACTGTCCAATAGAACTGGTTGCTGCTACCGCATTCACTGCCACCCACAGTAGAATGTCAAAGGTCTGGAGAGTGGGACACATGTCAGAAATAGGAATATGTGTCCTAAATGCCCCTAACACTCTGTGGATGGCACTACTACTTAACATATGTACCAGAGACATATGCCTCACCTGGACTGTTATGGGTACCCTCACCCTGGCCATGCTGTGACACAAGAGCTGTCACTGCTCCCTCATTGACATATACAGCTTGCAGTCCCCCAATGTCTTCACAATCCCCAGTAGGTGTCCTGGCCAGAATGCAGCAGCTGTGACCTGCTACACATGCAGCAGTATGTTCAGCTACCTGCCACAGACCTACCATATCTCCAAAACATCTGGAACAGGGCATCCACACAACACCCATACATAAAGGGTTGGAGGGGAATGTTCATATGACAGGGACATGTGTCACAGTCTCCCCCTGGAAACATACACAGCTGGTAGACCAGTATCAACTGCAGCAGCATGCATATTCAGATAAAAATTATTAAAGACACTCACATCTGCCTGTATCCTTACTGATCCCAACACACATTGTTAAACAGAAACCTGACACAGAATCAGAAAGTCTGTCAAGAATGTCCGAACACAGCATGCAAAATTGTGGACATACCACATCAATCTAAACAGTGAACAGTATTTCTACCTACCGTCTGTGATGCTGTAGCTCCCAAACCTCAATTATGTCCTCCTCACAGACCAGGAAAAGGGCCACGGCCTACATTAAGGCATTAATTATATAGAGCATGGTGTTCCCATGCCATTGGCTAATGGCAATGCAACCCAGCTGTTCTGGATGCTATTAGCAAATGGGAGTCATAGACTGGTGTACAGCCAATCACCTGTTCATGAGCATTACCAACAAAAGGCAAGTGGCTGCCTATGGTAAAGAGGTCTGTGACTTTCTTCATGAAGACAGAATGCAATTTCCAAGGGGACTACTATTGGATCTCTGCACAAAAAGGAGTACAGCACTATACCAGGCATGTCACAGAATTGACCATATAATGGAATGCAGATGGGAGGATGTAGTTATGAGAAATATAAGTTTCAAAACTAGGTCTCAACAACATATCTTGGAATGACATGTTGCTGTTATTCTGCTGTCCAGCACCTACAATCTTACCTTTTGGATCTGTCTGCAGTGACATAGATCACAGCTATGGCCCTCGGGTCCCCCAGCAATGGTCAACTCATGTACAAATGCTACTGGATTGTCTGTTGTACAATAGTGTCAGTAAGTAGTGGTGGATACAACTGACATATCACATCATGTACTGGCAGTGAGCCCCTCTCAGTCTGTGACTATCATACAGAGTTAGTTCAAAGATTGACCAGGTGTCCCTGACTGTTACTAATATACTCTGGCTAGGTCACTGTGTACTCCACACCTGTATCACATTGCCTGACAGCCATGGCTAGCATACCTGGTGACCCCCTACAGTAGGACAGCAGGTTATAGACAGTAGTAGTGGGATGACACAGGCTCTGCCTCAGCAACAGTGTGCACATGTTGAGCATACAATGTAAGGGAATGAATACAGTACCAGATATTAGTGTACCATTACTGTGTTCCGAGGGATCTGGCATGTCACAGGCACATTCCCCACACTATTGTGACACCCATTACATATTGTCCAACTGGTATCCAGACATCCAAATTTGTCTGGCATGGGGTCCACATATATCAGGCACATGTACACATTCTGCAAACATCTGGCTACTGCAGATGTTGGACACCTAGGAGGAAGAAATCCTACACCACATGTGCACTGCTCTCAGTTATTGTGTAGCACAGATATTGCTGGAATGTCCACATGCAGTTGTAGTACCACACACATATTTCTCAGATGTTCGCTGTATGACATGGTACTATAAAGTTGCCCATAGGGGACACACCACAGTTGATGGCAGTGATGAGTGTGGACACATAACAACACAGTCTGTCATAACACACAGGCCATAACTGGTATACCTAGAACCATATGAGGCTACTAGGCTATGGCCCCTGAGCACCCATATGCCTAGGCCACATTTCAGCCCATGTGTATGCAAGGCAGCACCTGATGCCCCAGTCCAACAGGGACACAGGTGGTATCCCATGGGTGTATGTGCAGTTATCCATCCAGTTATCCAGGTTCTGCCTGCAAAGCTGTAAATAGCTATCTTGCCTGATGTGGACAGGATGACCATTCCACAGCAGGGTGAGTGTGTGGGACACACATCACAGCTGCCAAGAAGACCAGTTGATGTCACACACCCAGTTGAGGACGTGCGTGTGTGTGTGTGTGTGTGTGTGTGTGTGTGTGTGTGTGTGTGTGTGTGTGTGTGTGTTAAGAGACTGGAGCTTGAGATGCAGTTGTGCAGCAGTCCCAACAATGTGCAGTCAGTGTTTGCCTCACATGCCAGACAGAGGTTCTCTCTGAGGAGTATATATGAAACCAGGTAGCGGGTTGGGCTTATAGCCTATCTGTGTATGGTAGATGTGTGAGTCCCTGGTACTCCCTGTTAGGAACCCTCTGTGATGTCCCCATCTGCTGCATGCACTGTGTGAGGTGAATGATGAATGGGGCATTTTACACAATAATGGCCCTTATTGTGGGGAATACAAGGATGTTAGGACACCATGTCCCTGGATAAAATACCCTTAGGTATAAGGTGGGCCATGTAGAAGGGTTAACATAGAACAGAAGCAACATGGTGGTGAAATGTCATGTGACCATCGACCTGTGTCAATAGATTCCCACATGACTGATTTTGTGCCTAGGATGTTGTTAGTACTGTGATAATATATGAGGGTTGACACTTCATGTCCTGCTATGTGGACTGAGGCCATGTTTCTGGCAACAGTCATGCATTTGTATAAGACCCTTCTAAGCAGATGTCCACATCACTAGGAAATCTGGTGACAGCACACAGCATGCAGTCATCTGCAGACATGGTCGGCCATAGGCCAATGGCTGTGCCATACACCACAGATGTGTACATCACACATAACAGAGGCCCAAACACAGAACAACAGCTTATGCACTAGGTGTGGGTCAACTGCTTGTGGTGGATTCTCCTATGTGGATTACTTGGGTTATGTCAATGCCAGTGTGTTACCCCTATGGTAACATATGGTGTGATGCATACTTGGGAGTGTATATCTATCATGGTCACGTAGGTTATGCTGTCAAAGACTTTGTCCAGGTCAAGGTAGGCAGTGTGTACTGTCAACTCCTGTCCATGGCTTTGTTGACTGTGTCAAAGAGGTCAACTGAGTGCAGCAGACTTGATCCATTCCTTGACTGTGTGTGATGGAGTGTGTGTAGGTCACCAATATCCTTGTTAAAGAGGTTCACCATAAACTGTGCAATGTCCTTGCAGAAGAGCTAAGTTAGGTTGATGGGTGTATAATGTGACAGATTGGTGGATGCACCACCTTAGTGTAAAGGGGTGACAGTGATTGTCCTTCATATGGCTGGGACAAAGTTGGTAGTTAGGCCTCCTTTGAATACAGTGGCTTATGTTGTTGCAAGGTTATGCCTGGGATCATGTACAATGTATCCTGTGATGTGATAGGCTCCCATGGTGGATGTATACCATGACTTTTACATGGCAGTGGTGACCTGTAGGAGAAGGGGGCAGGTACTGTGGATATCCTGATGTACTGATGGGGGACACACACACTGACTCTGTTAGGCACCAAGAATGCTATACCTACAGCACTGGTATAGCTAGTGTCCTTGACCACCACAAGTGAGCAGATGCATGCACTTCCTGTGATGTTGCAGACATATGTGCAGCACAGGAAATGATTATCTGCAGTGGATGTTGACAATGTGGGCTCTGGGTTTGCTGTGCAGGTTTCCAGGAGTGATCCCATTTGCTTGTTCACACTAATGAAACATTGCTTGTAAATGGGCACCTGCTGCTACTTTGTCTCAGACAGTGGTATGTCATCCCTGTTATAAACACATATATCTTGCATATGTCGACCAGACAGGTGTACGTATCCTCACAGAGGATGATGTAGTCCTTTCAGGTATACTTGACTACAAGCATCTATACAAACGCACATCTAGCACATGTGTGTATGTGTGAATATTGGTGCCAGTCCCTACAGAGGGGTTTGGGGCTGTGAAGCTGTGTATACCACCCTTCAGGAGGCTGTAATCCATGTTGGAGGTGTATGAATGTGTGACCCTAGCTACTTAGGTATTGCGGAGATGGTGACTGCAAACATTACCTCATAATGGTAGCTTTGCTACAAAGGATGACACTGTAGGGATGCTGCAGTAGTAACCTGTGCTGTGTAATATCAGCTGCAACACACCTTCACCTCATGTTGGGGTAGCCCCTACCTGCACCAAGGTGTTTGTAAAACAACTGTTGATGGCTCTCTGGCCATTTGTACACTGGTATGGGTACATCTTCCAATGTATGTTTGAGTTGTTCAAGTGACCCAGGATCAGGGTAAAGATCCAAATCAGGATGCAGTTGACAAGGTCCATATAGGCAGGATGGTCTTCTGGTCACATGTGGTGGCTGGTAGCCAGCTATGAGTTGAATAGCTATGTTGCCAATGGTGAACTGCCCCTGCAGTGTCCCCTGTGCATCTTACTGCCTGTACAGCATGGAGGTGTGTGTGTGTCATATATACTGAAATCACATGTCCCATTCCATTTCTGCTCACACTTTGGGGTATGACTGTATGATAGGATGGTTGAACGGGTAAGGCTGGGGTGCTTTCTGCAGCTTTGAACCATGTGTGTGTGACTGCACAGATATCAGCATTTCCCAAGTGTAAGAATGTTTTCATCGAGGGCAGAGTCATGTGTAGATACCTATGGTTTAGCAACATGGCCATCAATGTGTGCTGCCCTGACAGTAGTATGTTGGTAGTAATAACATCACCACTTTTCCTAATTAAGGCACTATGGGGTTGGCAAGAGCCATTGCCAGATGCCTGAAAGCTAGTTGAAACAGATGGAGGACATGTGTTGCAGAGCATCATGGTCTGTTGACCATATCATCCCAGTCTCACAGGTACTGGACCCCCCTGGAATATAACATGTTAAAAGGCCACAAGTTAAGATCAATCATTTCCTGAATGTATTGTGGCATCAGTGTGGGTGACAGCAGAATGCTACATAAGGCTAGGAACGTACCTGCCTGGGACACATAAGCAGTGTGCTCACTCATGACTCACTGCAAATAGTCCAGGTACGTACATCTCAGGTGACGGACACCAACATGGACTGTGACAGACTCATGACAGTACCTGTTGGTAAGAAACAGCAGTGCATATGAGATATGGTGGAGTCTGTCACCTGACATAAAAGTAACTGTGACCATCCACATATACAGCCAGGTGAGATGCACATCATTGTGTGTCACAATGGAGTCTCCTGTGTGTAACATGTTTGAAATGTGCTGATGCCTGCGTGGCTGTGGGATACAGGTGTGTGGCTATGTGTGGTATGTGCTGCGTATGGCTGTGGCATTCATGTGTGGTTTTGCCTAGGACGTCTCCTTTGTTTTTGGATGTGTATGTTAAGGTCCACTGCGTGTGCGTGTGTGTGTGTGTGTGTGTGTGTGTGTGTGTGTGTTGTGTAGGTGTTGCTGGTGTGTGAGGTGTACTGATTGTGTTGACAACCTGTTTGGGGACAGATATGTGGCCTTGACAGGGAGAGAGCATGGACTGCAGGTTTCAACTGTCATTGCATCTCTCCACACAGTGTGTAACTTGGTGGTGTATGTAGATGGTCATCCATCCATGTACATGAGGCAGGTGCTACACTATGCCAGGACACCCATATTAACCACACTGGCAGGGAAAACTGTAGTCCACCAATCTGTCACATTATACATCCATCAGTCCAGAATCTGAGGGAGGAAGGCCAGGGAGACCAGAGGGATGGGTCTACAGCCCAGGTGCTTACTACAACAGTGGAAGGATGGCACCACAACATAGCATGTAGACAATCTATAAAGAGCAGTAATAGGTACAATAGGTAAATGTATTTGAACACCTCATAGCACATGCAGCAAGTAGCATAGAGCACCAGGATCAGGAGAGCTATGCATGCTGTATTGCTACTATGTTGCCTATAACCACAGACATACTGTGCTGACAGATGGTGGGGTATGATGTGGGGATTAGCAGTAGATAGTTCTGGCAAAAGTGGACATGCAGGGTGTGAACATAATAGTGAGCAAACTATACAGTCCTGTGACGTGTTCCCCTGTTCATGTCTTTCAGGTGTGAGGTTTAGACATTGCAATCCACCCTTCTAAGAAGCTGAGACTGATGCAATTATTGATGCCCTGAGACTCCATCACCAGTTGCTATTGTCAAGAACTCGGCAAAACCAGCAGCAACACGCTGCATCTGGATAGATCTGGTAGCAACAGTGAATGATGTGGGCCACAGGAGCTATGAACAGGTCTCACACCGTGTTACAGATATCATACATCATGCATGGCAAAACTCATTTGAATGAGACCATAAGACTTGAAATTTTAAAATACTGAAAAATCACTTGACTGAAACCCATAATACTGAAATTTTACAATGATACATTTCAACATACTGAATTGTAAAAATCAAATGTAGAAGAATGGCAGGTACTCCACAACAATCAAAGCAAACCACTGAATGAAAAATATACTCTTTATTTCATATAGTAAGCACTTTCGCATCTCCAAGGACGCTTCTTCAGACTTAAAACAATGTTAAAGCATTTCAAATCCATTTAAATATGTCATCACTTCTATTAAAAAAACAATAAAATACCTAATAAAAAGCACACAATAAGAACTTTTAAACTCACAATTCTAATGTGTGCTATTTTAAATGTACATCATATTTATAGCACATAATAGAAATATGTATATGTGCATATATGTGTAAAAACGGGGTGGGGGATGAAATACACACACACACACACATATATATATATATATATATATATATATATATATATATATATATATATATATATATATATATTATTTATTTATTTATTTTATTTTGCATTTGTTGACCGGGCTAGTCTAACTGGATACATATCCATTTTCAGTAGAGGCCCAGGGAGAAAAGCTCCACAAAACTTATAAGATATATGAAGAAACATATTAAGGAACATACGAGAATACATACATAGATACAAATACATACATGCATACAAGCATATAAAATAATAAAAAAAAAAGATCAAATCCGAGATACAAATAAAGAAAATTGACATTAGCAGAATGTTACATCTTTAGGTATCAAATTTAAAAAAAAAAAAAAACAGTTTTCAAAGTTAGCCATGGCTAATAGTAGACATGACTAGCATGATAAGTCAATTAGTAATAAAGGTTAGTATTTAGTAAAAATGTAAGATAGTATTCGATACTGTGAGGTCAGAGAGTTAATCAGGAATGGTACAAGAACATAACCAGTGGTTAGTGAAGAAAAGTCTTAGGTTAGTTTTAAATAGTTGAAGAGAGGTCTGAGCAGTTGGGTCATGTGGTAAAAGATTCCATATTTTACCCACAGAGTTAGAAAATAAAGAGTCACCAGCTGAGTTTTTTGATAGGGTAGTGAGGATCAATAATTTGTTTGAGGAGCGTAGTTTCCTCAGGGTCTTATATGGCATTATGAGGGTGGAAAGAATTGGGGTGCTATTGGGTTGATGTAGGGCTTTGTGAGCTATAGTGAGTTGGTTAAATTGTAGTTGGTGGGGGAGTTCTAGCCAACCTAGTTGTTTAAGGTTCTGACAGTGATGAGTTATATAGGGAGAGTTTGTCGCAAATCTGGCTATGTTGTTATATGATTTAGATAGTTTGTTGAGGTTATTTTTGGAAAGATTGGTAAATATGGGGGAAGCATATAATAGGGTAGAGATTAAGTGAGTTCTGGCTATTGTGGTTCTGGCTTCTAGAGAAAGAAAGTTTTGATTCTGTATAGGGATCCGAGTTTTCTGTTAATAGTCTTAAAAGTATTATTTATGTGTGTGTCAAAATTTAGTTGGTTATCAATAGTAATACCTAGGAGTTTAGTGGTGGGGTCTTGGGAAATGATGGTACCATTGCTGGATATGGTGGGGTCTTGGGAAATGATGGTACCATTGCTGGATATGAGTGTGAAATGTAGAGGGGTGGAGAAGTGGGAGGGTGTGAAGAGCAGAAGTTTGTTTTCTTGGGGGTTGAGGAGAAGACAGTGGTTAGAAAACCATTCTTCTATTGTGCTAAAAGCTTTTTGTGTAAGAGTATGAAGTTCGTTTCGGGATGTACTTGAACAGATGATAGTGGAGTCATCTGCGTATTGAATGCAGGTAGAGAGTGGGGTAGAAAGATGAAGGTCGTTTATGAAAATGGAAAACAGCAGAGGACCTAATATGGAGCCTTGGGGGACACCTAGGGAGGTAGGAAGGAGGTCAGAAAGATGGTTTTGCCAGAGAACTGCCTGTTATCTGTTTTCAAGGTAGGATGTAAACCAGTTCATGGCAGGAGTGTCAAGTGAGAGGGACTTCAGTAGGTGGAGGAGAAGTTGGTAATTAACCATGTCAAAGTCTTTTGATAGGTCGATAAAGAAAGCACAGGAAAGGTGATTTTTATTGCGATTATTGTTGATACAGTTAGTAAAGGATAACAAGGCTGTGGTGGTACTATGAAATGGTCAGAAGCCGTGCTGACAGTTTGCTAGGAGATTGTGCTGGAGTAAGTGGTTTAGTAGTTGTTTGTGGATACACTTCTCCATTATTTTATCAAGAGGCGAGAGTAGGGCTATGGGGCGAAAGTTGGAGAATTCAATGGAGTTGCCACCTTTATGGAGAGGAATAATGTATGAGATTTTCCAGATAGATGGTATTGTGCCTTCTTTTATGATTCTATTGATTAATAAGGAGATGGGATAGGCAATAGCTTTGGCTCCTATCTGGAGGAATTCTGCAGGTAGTTTGTCAGCTGAGGGGGTAGAGGGTTTTAATTTTTGGAGTAGCGAACAGATATAGGAGGTAGGTATAGGTTCAAGGTGGAATAATGGGGGGAGCGTGGAGTTGGAATCGGAGAGTTTAGAGGTATCAGGGGTTAGATGATTAGCTAGACTTAGTATAGAGGTGGTAAAGAAAGAGTTAAAGTCATTTGCTGTTTGTGTATATATATATATATATATATATATATATATATATATATATATAAAATGTATACAGTAAATTTTTACATTTTAAAGAATCTTCATTTAGTAATCTAGAATACAAAATCATGAAAGCTCTATTATTAACATATTAACTATAATTTGTGTGTGCTAATTCTTCAATTTCTCAAAAAGCACACACTACATATAAAACACACACACTACATAGAAAAAACACACACTACATATAAAAAGCATTATATTCAAGGAACTGCTTCCAGTGAATAAAGCATTCCATTTTGTAGATAAAATAATGTCTGAGAACCTATATAATAGAAAAACAGATATCTATATACACTTCGCAGATGCTTATATACTACAAAACATATCTCTAATAAATTTAATGTTTCAACAGTCGGTCCAGCAAAAATGGTTTCAATGAGACTGTCATTCAAACCATGTCCCCTATCCGCTTGTAGCCTAACTATCCATTTCCCTTCCTCTTTTTCTGTGTAATTACTTATATTACCTAACCTCTCAGTGGGGTGTATAGATTCTATTACTAAAAACTTAAAATTATGAGTAGTGCCATTCTGTATAACATGTTTAGCTATTGCATCGCCTTCATTCTCCCTGCTAATAGCATAAACACGTTCTCTTATCCTTTCTCTAAGTGTCCTATTGGTCTTCCCTACATAGAAAATCAAATGTAGAAGAAAGGCAGGTAGTCCACAACAATCGAAGCAAACCCCTGAATGAAAAATAAACTCTTTATTCCATATAGTAAGCGCTTTTGCGTCTCCAAGGACACTTCTTCAGACTTAAAACAATGTTAAAGTATTTCAAATCCATTTAAATACGTCATCACTTCTATTAAAAACCAAAAAAATGCCTAATAAAAAGCACATGCTATGAACTCTTAAAGTCACAATTCTAATATGTGCTATTTTAAATGTACATCATATAAAGATAGCACATAATAGAAATATGTATATGTGCATATATGTGAAAAAAGGGGGTGCGGGATGAAATACACATAATATATATATATATATATATATATATATATATATATATATATAATGTATATGGTAAATTTCTACATTTTAAAGAATCTTCATTTAGTAATCTACAATACAAAATCATAAAAGCTCTATTACTCTATTATTAACATATTAACTATAATTAAGAAATGATACTTTTCCATGTCATAACTGTAACCAATGCAGCTACATAGCTGATAAGAATTATTTTGTACATCCAGATACACATATCAGGTATGAATTCAATCACTACACAGATTGCAGATCTAGGAATGTAGTTTATCTGGCCATGTGCCAAAAATGTAATAGTTTCTATGTAGGGAAGACCAATAGGACACTTAGAGAAAGGATAAGAGAACATGTTTATGCTATTAGCAGGGAGAATGAAGGCGATGCAATAGCTAAACATGTTATACAGAATGGCACTACTCGTAATTTTAAGTTTTTAGTAATAGAATCAATATACCCCACTGAGAGGTTAGGTAATATAAGTAATTACACAGAAAAGGAGGAAGGGAAATGGATAGTTAGACTACAAGCGGAGAGGGGACATGGTTTGAATGATAGTCTCATTGAAACCATTTTTGCTGGACCGACCTTTGAAACATTAAATTTATGAGAGATATGTTTTGTTGTATATAAGCATCTGCAAAGTGTATATAGATATCTGTTTTTCTATTATATAGGTTCTCAGACACTATTTTATCTACAAAATGGAATGCTTTATTCATTGGAAGCAGTTCCTTGAATATAATGCTTTTTTATATGTAGTGTGTGTTTTTTATATGTAGTGTGTGCTTTTTGAGGAATTGAAGAATCAGCACACACAAATTATAGTTGATATGTTAATAATAGAGCTTTTATGATTTTGTATTGTAGATTCCTAAATGAAGATTCTTTAAAATGTACAACTTTATTGTATGCATTATATCTATCTATCTATATATATATATATATATATATATATATATATATATATATATATATATATATATATATATATATATATAGGTTCATAGGTTCATAGGTTTATACTAGGCTATCTGCCCTAAGGCATTTATAAGCCTAGCCCAAATTTTTGTGGCTTACGCCACCCCTTATATGAAAAAATACTGTGCCCATTAGTTTGTTGTGCCTCTGTCCAGCAGTGACACAGAGATGATTCCCGGATAAACTCGATCTCCCATCCACAGGTCAAGATTTCTCTTGAACAGAGCCACAATAGCGAGGTGCTCTGCCTCACATGGAGTGGGATTTTATTCCACAGCATAGGGAGTCTCTGAGTGATAAATCTATCCCTCCAGCACGTCCTATTTATATCCGTGCTAAGGTTTAAGTTGCTTGCTCTAGTGGTTTTGGTGTATTTGGATTTTTTGAGGTGGTGGTTCTCCATTAATTCCGGGTTGCAGTTGGCCTTGTATGTCAGGCACATGTCACCTCTGAGCAGACGTTCCTCACCAAAAGGATAAAGGGACTCCAAAATCTGTCATATGCTGCCAGATTGAAGAAACTCCAGCTCTATTCAGTTGCATATATATATATATATATATATATATATATATATATATATATATATATATATATATATATTATGTGTATTTCATCCCCCACCCCCTTTTTTCACATATATGCACATATACATATTTCTACTATGTGCTATCTTTATATGATGTACATTTAAAATAGCACATATTAGAATTGTGACTTTAAGAGTTCTTATCATGTGCTTTTTATTAGGCATTTTATTGTTTTTTAATAGAAGTGATGACATATTTAAATGGATTTGAAATGCTTTAACATTGTTTTAAGTCTGAAGAAGCATCCTTGGAGACGCGAAAGTGCTTCCTATATGGAATAAAGAGTATATTTTTCATTCAGTGGTTTGCTTCGATTGTTGTGGAGTACCTGCTATTCTTCTACATTTGATTTTGGACAGTTTCTTTGTTTGCAGGTACCTTACCCTTGTGGTGTTTTCTCTTTTCTGTGCATACTGACTTGTAAAGTGGATGATATAAAACCAGAATAGGTGGGGGGGGCTATGCCCCCACACCCCCTCAAGGTATACCCTTTTCCCCACTATAGCACGATCCTGGAGTTAGTATATATAGTTAGGGGGTCTGGGGGGGGCACAGCTCCCCACAATGGAGGTTGTGGAGGTGTAGACCCCTACCTATTCTGGTTTTATATTGTCCATTTTACAATTCAGTATGTTGAAATTTAGCATTGTAAGATTTCAGTATTATGGGTTTCAGTCAAGTGACTTTTCAGTATTTTGAAATTTCAGTCTTATGGTTTCAGTCAAATGAGTTTCAGTCATATGAAGTTTCTATCACCTGATAGAGATGTGTGTGCACACATATTGTGAATGTCAGCAATTTGTGTAGTATCACAGCTTGTACTGTATATGTTGATAAATGCACATAGTTTCCTGTACCAATGCCACATGTGTGTGTGTGTGCTAACAAAACATCTCCCCCCACAAGTCCATAGGTACCTCTGGTGTGGCTGGGGACCATCAATCTGTAGCTGATGAGTGTGGAAATGTCTTGTTAGGGCTGTCTTATACCCCAGGCATGTTAAGGGTTGCCAGTTTGCCATGGACATGATTGTTAAGTATAGCCATATTGCAATTCGTGCACGTTCACGTGTGGTGGAGTTCACTGCAGTGTATCACATCAGTAATCCCAGTAGCATATTTGCAGGAGCTGTGACATATTATCACATATGTTTTGTATAGGTGTAGCCTGTCTGCTACACAGGGGTGCATTACTATTGTGTAAATGGGTGAACTGTGTTTTAGCTGAAGGTCCAGCACATACTCTGACTTATCATGTATCTCACAGGTGTATAGTACTAGCAACATCAACTGGATGTAGCTGCACTGCATGTTGTTGAGGGCTTGTCCAGAGTGTGTCTGTTGTGGTCTGACTGTGTGTTGTGCATGGCATCAGTCAGAAGGTGTGGTCTGTATAATGCCTTTGTGGCACCTCACCTGTATGTGTGTGTGTGTGTGTGTGTGTGTGTGTGTGTGTGTGTGTGTGTGTGTGTGTGTGTGTGTGTGTGTGTGTGTGTGTGTGTGTGTGTGTGTGTGTGTGTGCGTGCGTGTGTGCGTGTGTGTGTGTGTGTGTGTGTGTGTGTGTGTGTGTGTGTGTGTGTGTGTGTGTGTGTGTGTGTGTGTGCATCAGCAGACATTATAGTGCAGGAATTAATGTTGTCATGTTGTCTTCCCCTCACAGGTGACCATAGGGGTTGGAGTGTGTCCTCCTCACAACCTGATGTCAGTGTCTCATCAGACTCAGATGATAATGGCGGCCATTGTGAGGCACAGGTGGAGTTGTTGGTGTCTGAATATGTCCCATTGGTTGACATCCTACTTCCACCCCCAATGTCCCAGCACACAGTCAGTATGCCCACACATACCCAGTCCACAGCAGCAACAGATATTGGGCAGTCAGAGGGTGGTTGCATCGAACAAGGGAGTGTGGTGACTATGGCATCTGTCAGTGTAGACACTAGCCATAGCCAAAGAGCTGGTGAGGTCCCACACAGGCAGATTGACAAGGGTACTAGGAGGAGGACTGCTGCCCATCCAGCCCCTGTCAGAGGTGTCACATCACATGTTGTCCGATGCATGTTTTGGTCTGTCATGGAGACACAGACACATTGCAAACAGTACACCAGATGGATGATCAGGGTCATGGATGCCACACTGCCTGTCATGCATGACTCAATCCACAGCATTGGTGATGCCTTGCGACATTTCACTGATGTAGTGGATAGATGGTGGAGTGGGACATTGTCAGTCCTTAACCATGCAGTATCTGTGCTTGAACATGTGGTGGGAGTAGGGCATTGAATACGTGGATGTAGGTCAGCAACAACATCAGCTAAGAGCCCACATGGCTGTGCACAGTCACACTCTTGTAGCAGCAGTACCACCAGCACTACTGAAGGGAGGGTGCTGTCCACACCACAACATGCAGGCCATGAGCACATGATCCTGGGCTGTCCCATGAGGGATACAGACCTAGCAGACACCGGTCACTGTCAGGAAGTATCACATCTGGCTGTGGGCATGGTGGTGCCAGTGACACTCCTGGCAGAACCAGTTCCCATGTTCATGGCCGGAGACGGTGAACTGTACATTCTGCCATGTACGGTCCACAGCTGTCCAACATACCCTCATGTAGGGCTAGCACATTGCTTGACTGTGTACATTCACAAACTCACACATCACTGTGACATGCAGGTCACCAACAGACACACACTGCTCATATCCATGGCTCAGCTGAACAGCTACCCTCCAGAAACACACATACACAATGTCAACTGTATGGCACAGCCTATGCCTTTGGCAACCCTCCCACCACACCCTGTGCATGTAATTATACCTGTGCCACATCTCTGTTATCCATACCATCAATTGCTGGACATGCTAATATGTATCTGATGCATGGAGTGAATATAGTATACTTAATGGCAGTTTGTAGTGTAGTACTGTTATGCACTGTAAGGTTCTGACTGCTGGCAATTGTCATGCGTACACATCAAAGTGTATGTACCTTTCTGCCATGATGCTTTATTGCTGTTAGTACTGCTGACTGACTGTTGTCTTACAAACCTTATTCTGTTTCTGTTTCAGGTGTCTGTGTGTCTAAGTCATGGTGAGCTGCTGCCACTACAGAAGCTCATGATGGCAGGGTGGCAATGCAGAGATGTTTTCATCACCAAGTTATGGCTGTATATGTGCATGTTTACCTGGGTATTTATGCGTGGAACACTGTGTGAGGGACAATGGGGGCAGACAGCATAACTTTGCATACATAACCCTTGACACAGCATGCTACTGTTGATACATGTCACCTGGGAGTTCTGTAGGATCACAGGTTCATAGGTACAGAGGAGGTTAGTAGAGTACTGGCCCTGCATCCATTACAAGCCTAGCCATTATTTTATCCTGAACAGAATCCTCAATCAGCACCTGTTGCCCATGACATTGCTGGGCACAATTTGGACCCATGGGACAGATGTTTTTCCCCATCCACTCAACCTTAATGCAGTTGATGAGGGTCTGCATGGTACTCTGTTTGACATGTTTGTGGAGTGGATTTCTGAGACAGGACAGCCTGTGAGAGACAAACCTGTCTCTCAAGCTGTATTGCTTTGCTGTGTCATATGTGATTCAGGCCTGTCATGCCTGTAATGCGCATAGCATTATACTGACATATATGGGGCAGTTGTTGAAGGGCTGAGCACAACATTGCCAGCTAGGTATGCCACAGGCCACCTGTGGACAACCTGTTCGATACCTACTGGGGCACTACTGATTCGAGGTTGTCTGCATGCAACAGGTGTTGAAGGCCATGGATTACCTTTTTGGATGTTAACATAGCCTTTTCATTTGGCACAGATGTCTGCATAGGTACATACCAGACCAGCCCTGCTGATAATATATTGTTGTACTGACTGAGGACTATACAGAGGTAATGTCCACCTTTTGTTTGGATGCAGTCCCTTTACCTATGTGGTGAACCATGTTCAAGCCTTTTCTGACCACTGCCACTACTTGCTGGCTGAAACCAACAGTGTTATCAACCTGAGTTGCCAGGTCTGTCAATGCAGTTTGTGTGTTTATTGGGTTGCCGTTAATGTGGGAAATAGTGGGGCCATGTCCTCTCCATATGGTTTGATGGTACTGTTTCCTGCATTCAGCTGGAGGCTAGGACCTGGGCACCATTCCATACCCACTGTATGTGCCCATTGCAGTGTGTTAACATCAGTTTGTAGGTGACTGCCAGACAGCACACTACTTACAGTTGTCACAGCTTTAGGCGGTACTTACATATGTGGGAGGTAGCAGTTAGCATTCATGACTAGATACATGTGGGTCATTGGTGATTGCAGCTACTCACAGAGTATACACATGTCTACATATTGCACAGGCATGCAACACAGAGTAGGGTTGCCATCTTATCAAATGTGGAATGTGGGACACGTCTTGTAGTATTGTGACAGTTGGCAGGACATACCATAACCCGTGGCAAGTGCAAGAAACAGGATTTCCCTTGGTTTGCAAATATGACAGCTTCTTTGTGTCACATTAACATAGGTTATGCTATTTCTCATAACATTAGGGTGCTTCTGATGTGAAAAAAACTGCTTTATGCAAGAAGTAGACAAACATAGAAAATGTTTGCTATTCTACACTCTGGGGACTTCTGTATTGTTTGTGTCATTGTCACAGATCACACCTGGCTAAACATGGACTGCAACCTGCAGGGTGGGGCAGGTGGTGGCCATACCTCTCACATCTACAGATGTCTGCAGAATGTCCTGATGTTTGCCACATATTTTTGATCCATTTGGCATAACATTGTGGTTTTCTGGCAAAATAATGTGAAATCATTGAAGACTGATGTTACACAATAATGACAGATATTTTCCTGTCAGACATCATTCCGATCAGAAAATGCATGTGAATGCACAACCTGTTATGCTATCTACTTTCAATGTTTGTCAGAGCAATATTTAAATATTGACCCTAATATTTGGGCTTTCTCCCACTTTTCTGTATGGCTTTCTCCAGATGTCTTTCTCTAAGGGGACAAGAGGTATGTTTGTGGCCCTAACACAGGAACAGTGCTACAAGGGGATATGCATATGTACACACACACACACACACACACACACACACACACACACACACACACACACACACACACACACACACTCATGAACTGACCTTGCTGATAGAAGAACCCCTACCCGGCTAGTTATACATAAGATAACACATTTGAATCATGGAGCTTATACAGTTTTGCAGTCTCTGCCGCTAGTATTCAGGTTTATGACAGGTGCTGTTAGGATTGTCACTGGTGGGTTAACAGGCCATTAATATGGTATAACCGTGTCACACATACACACTGCTGCAGGGGACATGCATTCCAACACTCATGCAGAGAGTTGCCAGTTTTGCACCTATCTATCTAGTTATGTACACTATAGGCTGCCATATGTATTGCATGTGCCACAGTGCTACTGTGTTTGAAAATGTGTAACTCAGCATCTAAGGTGCATGACCTCTATAGGCTATGAATTGGTTGATGATGGTGGGTTAACAGGCCGGCACAAGCCCACAAAATGGTATAAGCATTGCACACACACACAGGCAAGACAGCCACGCTGCTACAGGATATATACATACACAGACACATACAGTCACACAGTTGCTAGTATTGAGATTAGAACCCCTACCTATCTGGTTGTATGTACTTTACTACTATATCCGTACTGCATGTGCCACACAGCCTATATGTCTGAGGTATACCTCCCAACCTCTTAGAACAATACATGTGGGCAAAGTCTTCCATAATGTGGAGATACATGGCCAAAAATAGGAAAAGTTTTTACATATTGCTCTTACAAAGTTGGATAACTGATAGAGTGACATGTTTCATATTAGCATTACTTTTGTGAAGGGTATGAAGTCTGGCATTCAGATGTCTGTTATTATTTTCTGACTTCAACTCTTAATGATTTGCCAGGAAACCACAATTGTATGAGACACAGACCAAACAGATGAGGCAATCATCTGGAAATTCTGCAAAACTGTGCACAGTTGAGAGATATGGCCTGGAGAGTGTCAAACAGTACATCTAAGGTGGATGACATCAGCAGACTCTGTAAATTATTGCAATGGGGGTCAGCAGGGTGGAACAGGCCTCAAAATAGTACAGACAGCCCACAAACACACACAGGTGATATGCTTCACACACACAGTTAGCAGTCTTCAGATTAGAACATCTACCTATCTAGTTGTATGTACTATAGTGCTAGGTATTTATTGCTTGCATCACAGAGCTTATATGCCTGGAGAGTGTCCAGTGTTGTCTGTAAGGTAGATGACATTAACAGGCCCTGTAAATGTATGCAATCGGGAAAGTCAACAGGGTTGAACAGGCCTCAAAATGGTATAACCAACCCACAAAGACACAGTTGGTAGTCTCGAGAGTAAAGCCTCTGCATATCTAGTTGTATGTACTATAGTACTACATACTTATCACGTGCGCCACAGAGCTTGTCTGTCTGGAGAGAGTCCAATGCAGTATCTAAGGTGGATGACATCAACAGCCCTGTAAATTCATGCAATGGGGGAGTCAGCAGGATTGAACAGGCCTCAAAATTGTATAACCAGCACACACAGGGGATATACTTCACACACACCCACACACACACAGAGTTGACAGTCTTGAGATTAAACCCCTATCTATCTAGTTGTATGTATTATAGTGCTACATATTTATTGCATGTGTCAAAGGGCTTTTATGCCTGGAGAGTGTCCAATGCTGTATCTAATGCGGATGGCATCAACAGACCTTGTAAATTCATGCAATAGGAGGGTCATTAGGGTGGAACAGGCCTCAAAACAGTATAACCAACCCACAAACACAGGGCATATGCTTCACACACACACAGTTGGCTGTCTTGGGATTAGAGCCACTACCTATCTAGTCATATGTACTATCTTGCTAAGTACTTATCACATGCACCATGGGGTGTTTATGACAGGAGAGTATCCAATGGAGCATCTAAGGGGGATGACATGAGCAGGCCTTGTAAAGTAGGGCAATGGTGGGTTAACAGGGTGGAACAGGCCTCAAAACATATTGGTATTGCACATATATAGGCAGGGAATACACAAAGCCAAAAGGGAATATACTCATGTATGCACACACACTCACACACACACACACACACACACACACACACACACACACACACACACACACACACACATGTGTGCACAAACACTCAGTTAGCGTTGTTGGCTGTTGAGCCACTACCAATCTACCTGTACCCCTATGTACTTTTCTCATGTGCTATGGGAATTACACATGTAGAGAGTGTCTGCCAGTGCTGTTGGGGTAGATAACATCAGTAGCCGCTGACAGGGAGACCACTGTTGTGGAGAACAGCAATCACAGGGACAAAATATGGGTGGCCATTATACAGACATAGGCCTTTTGGATTTGTGTATTCTGCTGTACATGTAATACATACAGAAACACACACACTGCGACTGATGTGAGATTTCAACACCTACCTACCTACTATTACATGATGGGCCTCACCCTAGTATTTGCACATGCCACTGGTTAAAATTGGTGTATGTGTGAATGCTGCAGTACATCACTGTATGTCTTTTAGGGTCTCTCTCTCTCTCTGTCTGTCTCTCTATCTCTCTGTCTCTGCCTCTCTGTAAATTATATATCTGTATATGTTACCTACATATCTGTATGTATATCACACTCCACAGATCCAGATAAAACATATATGTACCACATACGGATAGATGTATGTAAACATGTGTGATGGGGGTGGTGTTAGACAGCTAAGGTGTTCATAACTACCTGTATGCAGAAGGGATATATGTACATCCCAGTTCTGTAGTAGAATGTGGGTTCAGACATGGGCTGAAAGTAGCTAAATGTAGGAGCATGCCCAGTATAATCATCAATAGTAAGAGTGGGACTCCAATCCAGACCTACCTGTTCTCTGGTACAGGATTTTGTGGGCTACAGCCGATTAGCTGTTGAACCTCTGTAAACAGTCCAGCAACTCACTGATATACTGGCTAAGGGATCTCCTGGTTGTGCACTATCTTTATTAACTATGTCATATCTAGGGTGGGTACAGACTGTACTGGACTGAGCAGAGTTTTGCACAATATGTAAGGTACATTTTGCACAGCACTGTGATGTCCTGGTATGTCAGTGGCAGATCAGTAGAGATTAATGTGCAGAACCACTGACAGACATTTGTGTAATGACTACATACACTGCAGGGTATCCATGGTAGTGCACAAAGTGTTTCACTCTGCACATTGGACATTTGTGTGGTCAGTGGTTCCTCCTTCCCCTTATATGTAGGTATTTGTCCTGCTCTGCTCCAGTCGCAGACTTTGTCCACAGTTACTGCTATTATGTAGTTGCAGTTTAAGTGTGACTGGGGTAGAAGTGGTAACATCACACACAGGGTTATGGACTACACACCTCTGCCTTTACCTGTTTAGCAGGTTGGCCAGCACTGTGCCTCATACATCTGCTGCTGTCCTCAGACAGTTTGTATTGTACTGTTCTTCTAAAGTTACATGTTGGCCATACCTCTCAAACTCTTACAGGCAGACATCTTGACAGGGCCATATATTACAGTCAGACACAGGCCCAGACATGGGGATAGCATCTTAATATTGCTATTCCAAACATAGACAGTTGGTAGACTGGTTTTGTATTAGCTTGCATTTTCTTATGGGTATGAAGTCTGCATCTCAACTGTCTGTCACTGATGTTTTCACATCAACCTGTATTGTTTTGCAATAGTTTGCCAGATAAATTAAATGTTAGGACAAACAGAAGAAATATATGAGGCATACATGTAGACATTTGGAGAAACCCTGAGATTCGTGGGGTATGGATGGTACCAACTGACATGTTGAGAGTACTGACACAGTTACATGGCAGCCTTTGTATCCTGGCACTAGACTGACGTGTCACAACCTGCTGTTGTAGTAGACACCATCTAAGTTACTCAGAGCTGTGTACTGTTCATATCTGTGGCCCTTTGTCTCTCCACTGTCCAGTTTTCCTGCAGAAACAAATATTGACTTCTAGACAGCCTGCAGAACACCTACCATATGTGTAGCTGACATGCAAAATAGTAGACACAGCCAGTCTTGAACCATGGACCCTGTCACCCACAGTAATGTACTTAGCCCAGTGAGCCACAACAGCCACCAGTCAGTGCAGTCTACTTCCTGATACTATTAATCACGCACATACAAAACACATTGACCTGTGCATATTGTGCAAATGGAACATGTTAGCAAGTTGATTGTGACAGCTCTGGGAATGTGTGGCATGCTGCTATTATATTACAATCATATCAGTTACTGCAGTTCTATCGGAAGATGGGTGTGTGGGTGGTAGGGGACTATACCTCTCAACTGCAGAGATTTACACAGAATATCCAGATGTTTGCTTCACATTTTGGGTCCATTTCTCATAACATTGTGTTTGCCTGCAAAATTACTGGCAAATCATTAAAGACTGAAGTTAGAAAGTAATGACAGACATTTGAGTTTCAGACTTCTTACCCTCCAGGGAATTCATGTTACTGCAAAACCTGTTAATCTATCAACTTTGAGTAAAAATGAAGAAGGCAGTTCATGGACTCTATTGGCAGCAAGTTTAGATAAAAGACAAGCCCACAATGCTGGAAAATCACACAACTCCTTTATTCTTTGAAATAAAATATATTGTTAGTGCTTTAATTTAAACAAAGTGTTAAACTTCATCAGACATTTCTTTATGGGTTTGTACATATTTCTTGCTTTAAGAGGTTGAGAGTTATGTATGGGAATCCAACACTGACATCCATGTATCTGTCCTATGACCCCAATGTTTGTAAGTCACTGACAGAGTGCAGTGGGTTTGGGTGGCTTGGGGCCTCCTGCATATTCTGGGGCAGCAAATATTTGGCAGAGAGTTCCTGTTGTCCCACATAGCTGTCCACTGTGTGCTGCTATCCTGGTAGCCCACTCCATTCCCTTACATACATGCAGCAATACCATACCATACATATTTTTCCATAATCAACTACCCCATTAATTTGTTGTTCAGAAGACTGACTTACCTTGTGCCTGCAACCGTTGAGAGGACAGTGCTACAGGGCTGATTCTGCCAGATGCCCATAGTACACAACCTATACATGGTAAAGTATAGGTAGTGTGATGTGGCTGGCATCCATTTTAATGTGTGCATGTGAGTCAGAGTGAGGTGTCAGTTCTTGGCTTCCTAGGGTGTCAGTGTGTGCTCTGTGCATTGCCTCTTTGCCAAGGCCAGGGCATACTGAGCTTGCCTATGTCTGCCAACAGTGACAGGATCAGGGGGTTCCTCCTCTAAGTCCCAGTGTGCCTGTGGGGACCTTGGCAATGGTGGGGAGCTGTGTGTCCCTTCCCTGTGGTGCTCCTGCCACAGCTGTTTCCACAGGATCATTACTGTGTAGCATGGCAGATATTATGAACATGTGTGCACATGTGGCTGGAGAGGACTGCAGGGCTCCACCAGCTATGTCAAGACAATGGAACCATGACTTGAGCAGCCCAAAGACATGCTCTAAGATGTTCCTAGTTTGTGCGTGTACCCCATTATGGCATTCTTCAGTTGGGGTGTGTACATTTATGATGGGTGTCATCATTCACGGTTCCAGTGCATAACCAGCATCCCACCCTAGATGGCTGTAAGGGCTATCCCCCCCGGCAAATGCCTGGTACAGCCGTGATGAGTGCCAGATGTGGGAGTTGTAATACCTGCCAGGGCTGCCAGCACACATGCTGATGACAATGCTCTGGACATTGCACATGACCTGGCTGTTGATAGAGTGATACCCCTTGTGATTGATGTAGATTGCACCCTCCACACTGGGCGGTGTTTTGATGTACACATGAATGCAGTCTATGGCACCCAGTACCTCTGGGTAGTGTGCTATGTGGTGGAAGAGACGGATATTGCTGGTACTCTCCTCAGGGGTGTTGGGGAGATAAATGTGCTCACTGGCATGTGCCTTAGATTTGGCCATTTGCATGGCTACTGTCACATATACAACCATTTATTTGGGTTGTTACAGCCCCTGTTTAATTTTTATAGTCCAGTACATGGTTTCTAACTGCGTACATTTTTCCTGCAGACACGGCACCTACACAGATGCCTTTCTGCTTACTGGATCACAAGATCACCTCATTTGCATGGTTTTCACCAGCAGATGAGGTGATTTGTATTCCGCAGACATCTCTGTGTTCATACGGTGTCCGCATGCTCGTGCACGCCTCCAGACTTGTTTCCTGGATTGCTTGGCAGCCATATTGTGTGTCTGGGTCACAACAGTATTCCTACATGGAGAATCGTTCCATGTAGGGTTTACTGAATTACCCCCACAGGTTGTCCATTTTTCTTACCTTCACAAGAAATGAGCATTTGATGAAAAGATCTGAAAGATTTAGTTCTGTCAGAATAGTACCTGAGTTGTCTGTGGACATCCAAGGTATATAATATCATTTTTCCCCTCACTTTTATGTTCAGGAAAGAAAACGGGGGGATGGATAATTTGGCTTAAAGGAAAGTTGGATATCACTTTAGGCATAACAGAAAGATTAGTTCTCAAAGAAACCCTCTCCATATAGAAAATGAGACAGAGTTGACTCACCATAAGAGCTTGCAACTCAGATACTGTTCTTGCAAAGGTCAGGGAAATCAGTAAAGTTGTTTCCTATCTTAAGAACCTCAAGTCAGCCAAGTTAGCTGGTCCAAATGGAGCAAGTGTTAGCTTCTGTAATACAAAATTAGGATTCCAACAGAGGGGCTACCAGTTTTTTTGGATGCCTCTTAAGCACAACTCCTTTCAAAAACATTTTGACATAAGACTGCATTGAAAGAGGAGGATCCATGTGTAGACATGCTGAAATGGTTGATAAATGAACCTTGATAAAGGAATAAGAAAGGACACAGGACAGTAACTTACACAAATGTTGCAAAACCAGAGAACACCTGAATGGGTGCTGGTTATGTTGTTGTTGGTACCAGCTAGAAAATCTTTTCCATTTGTTAATATACAATTTTCCAATAGCAGGCTTTCTTGCTGCCATCAGTACTGCTGAACATTCTCAGTAAGCAGGGCCCTAAAAAGAATTAAGACCCTTGGCCAGGTTCATTAAAGCCAGTATTAAATGTACACTAAATTTACACCTTTCTGAGTGAATAGACAATACAAGCATAACTCTCACTTTCTTCCTCCTAATTTTTGTTTTCTTACTAATTTTCTTGCATCTTTAACTACTGAGGGGGATACATAAAGGTTACCTGTGTAGACTATGTCTACACATAGGGTCAGATTCAATAAAGCCTACACTAATGTACACTCAGTGAACACTTAAGCATATACGGTATGCATTCAATAACATTCTTATTATATTTTTTGTGCTTTCTAGTCACTCAGAAAGATTACACTAAGTGTACATGTAGTCTACATTTTGTGGTAACCTTTATGAATCCCTGTCAATATTTAAAGCTACAAGAATATCAGTAGGAAAACTCAAATTAGGAGGAAGAAGGTGTGCGTTATGTCCTTCGGTTCACTCAAGGCAGTGTACACTTAGTGTACACTTAGTGTAGGCTTTATTGAATCTGGCCCATAGTCTACTCATTCTGATTGAATAGACAGCATAAAAATGTGGCAGGGGTATTCTTGAATGCAAATCATGTATTCTTAGTGTACATTTAGTGTAGGCATTCATGATTCCATTCCCACCATCTTTCAGGCAGTCAGTTGAAGGTGATTGATGTGGCAGTGTATCTAGCACAATTGTTCTTGGGTGAGTAGAGCCACCCCAGGATTTAATAAAATCCATGTAGACACCACGTAGGGTCTACATGGAATGTATCTGTGTTCATGGTCATGGTTCCCCTTTGGCAGCACTCCATGTATATTAATGATGGCATGCTGTCAAGGGAGAGCTAAGGAATGTGGTTATTGAATCAGTGTAGGGAGAGGTGAAATGCTAACCATAGCTGCAGATGAGTATGAGACTCCCTGCAATGTCCTTTGTTTTATTTTTATTTTTTATTAAAAAAAAAGCATGTTTGTGTGGTGCAGCGTAGAGTGCAGCAGTGCCAAGTTGAGCCCACATATAAGATAGCAAACACCTGCCAGACATCTAAAAATAGAAACCAGAGGTAGTTAATTATTTATTTAAAGGCATGTTTAAACATGTCTGAGCATGTTTGCATGGCATGCTGCAGTGCTCAGCACTGTTTATAGGTAGCTCAGTGGTATATGTGAAGGTATACTGGATTTCTTAATATCCATGTAGCTAAATGGGTAGAGTTACAGCTTCAGATGCAGTAGGTCCAGTGTTTAAATAGATAGAAGGGACAATATGTATTTAATTTTGATATACATATTCTGCATTTTTTAATAAAAGTTGGCCCCGTTGTGCTCTGCTAAGCTCTGCTCAGCTGTGCTTAGACCTGTTAAGCACTGCATAAACATGGTAATGGCTGCCAATGTTTATGTGCTGCTTAGCACTGCTTGGCTGGTTTGTGCACTGCTAAGCTCTACTAAGACTATGGTTCTGTGAGTTTTCATGTTTCTCAGCTCAGCTGTGCTGGTTTACACATTGCTAAGTGATGTGGCACTTTTTTAAATGTTGCCCATTTACAAGTAGGGGTGGGAAAGCAGCCTATATTATGCCCAATAGAAGGGAATACAGCAGAACCCATTGGAGTTCTGTCACTGACAGTATACTATGACTGGCGTTGGGGAAGGTGCATGCTTTTGGGTGCAGCATTGGGGCATTCTAGAGTCCAGGGTCATGGTTGGGGTCCTCGTGCAAAACCATAATGGCAGGCAGCTGCAGGGCGGTTTCCAGGGCTTGGAGTGTAAGGTGGAGGCCCAGGACTGGCTAACCAGAGATCTCACCAGTGTCACTGGTATCCCCTGCACAACCATGATGACCGGAAAAGATGGAAGAGGGGACTCTTGGACACCTGGGTCCAAGAAGTGAGGGCAGGGAATGCACCACATGTATGTAAGTATATTTACCTCTGTTTTACCAATATGTACACTGAATGTCTGCACAACTGGTATGCATGGTATGTTCTCTCCCAACAGCTGCAGGCAGAGGGCTTGTAATGTCCAGTCTCATGCAGGGAACTTGGACAGGTTGTGCCGTGAGTGTGGTTGGTGAGTACAGATGTATTATGCTAACTGTAGTGAAATAAGCAAGAAAGAGTAAAGCATCAACTGCAATAATGTATATACAGTAAAGTATGTAGTGCAATAAATGTGGACTTAGAGCTGTATTGCATTAAATGAATAATGACAACTGTACTGCAATAAAAACATGAGACAATACCAATAACTGCATTAAAGTATATACAATAAAGTTTGTAGTGAAATAAATGCGGAATTAGAGCTGTATTGCAATAAATATATAAGCCAACTGTAGTGCAATAAAAACATGAAACAATACCAGTAACACCGAAGAAAATGGTGTACATCAGGACTATGTTGTTGTAACTATTGCTGTAGAGCTGTATGCATTGAGGCTATAAGGTAAGGAGCTGCAGTCAAGTATAACACTAATAGCTGTAGAATGCAAATCTAATGGCTGTAAATTGTTTTGGTTAACTCATACATACTGTAGAAGGCTGTATCTAAGCCAGTATTGGTCACATAATGCTCTATCATCCAGAGACATCAGGTAATAAAGGTATATGAGTGAACTAGCCCACTCCATGAGCTGATATTGTTTGTTGGCATCACAGATAGGATACTGACATATAGCTTACCTACTATCTGCATTATGCTTGTATTTCATGCATGTGCATTCTACTGTCACTGCAATCTCACATAACACTGTAATAGTAGTACTACCAGGTCATAGTTTGGTTCCAGGTGAGCTCTGGGCAAATATCAGTCAGTCAGTAATCAGCAGTGACTCAGTAGCTCAGTTTGTTAAATGCTCTGTATATAGTACATTTTGCCACAGACAGTCCAGGGTTTGAATCCAGTGGTATGTACCAGTAAATATTACATTAGTAATGCTCACAATTTCTCTCTCCACAGAAACTACAGGTAAATGGGTGAGGTAGCTGATATTATGTGTAGATAACTGTGTGTTTAGATGTCACAGACTGTTAAAATTGTTGCCAATAATGTGTTCATCAGCAATGTTTAGTCAGAAATAAAATGTGTAATCCTGGTATGGCTATATGCCTGGATTGTCTGTTAAAAGTGGCTGCAGTCAATTAATACATTCTATACAGATGTCCCCTGCAGTCACTGCTATTGGATTCTATTCCCATGCCTACCAAGTAAGGCATGACAGCTGTTTATTGCCTGTACTGTACACATACATGTCTCTCAAGTGTCACAATTTCACGTTATGCAATTAATAGTGCGTAATCTGTCTGTCACAGGAGTACCATGGAAATGATTATCTAGATTGCAAAGTATCACCAAATCAGCCCACAGAAAACCTTAGTAGTTATATAGGTCCACCTGATGTGCAAGTGTTCTGTGCAGTTGTGTACCCACAGTTGTTACTGCTTGCCCCATAGTGTCCCATGCAAATGGCTTGAGAGGTATGTACATGCTACATCTGCTATAGGAGACATGTAGACACTGCACACATAAAGAAAATACAGACCCATAGAGTAGATAGTAGTACTGTTGTCAGGGAAATAACTTGCAATCATATTAATGGACTGTTTTTCTCTCTCTCTCTCCCTACTCCTTATCTTCATTTATTTCTTATTGTTATTCATTAATTATGGTTTTCTATTAACATATGTTGTTACATTAACTGCATTTTGGGACACATGTTTTATTACTGTTATGTATTATAATGGTTGCATATTAACATATCTTGTTAAATTACCTATTTTGTTGGCGTTCTGCTGTAACTGTTACTGACATGCTGTTAACATACTGACTGTTCTGTTATTTATTATTGCATTTCACATAATATGCATTGATTTGTAATTGTGTTATTTCCAATGTTCTGCCATGCTGTTATTACTAACAAGGATTTATTCACAACAAACCTATATGTATTGCTATACCTATATTACCACAGCACATCAGGGTAGGCCGGTTCCGGCTGATCCACCTACCTTGCCTCAACCGACTGTGGCACCGTGATCTGGTATGTCTGGGACCCAGACTGGTGGTGACCCTCTGCTGCCCCTGCACCACCTGCAGCATTGGGTGGGACCACCTCAGGGGATGGGACCCGGGCTGCCCCTGGGAGCAGTGGCACAGGGTCCATTGTCATCCAGGATCAACTGCTGGTCATGGTGTGCTGGATTGTTCATCTGAGCTATGAACGCTGCCTGCACCAGATTGAGGGCATGCTGGCCAACCTGGTGGGGCAGCATTACCCTGGTGCCCAGCCTCCAGCACAGCCACCATAAGTTGGGTACGTGAGTCATGCTGCTGCCGTTTGGAGGCACATGCAACTTGGATTCCTCAACACCCTTCCCATCCAAGATGTTCACTCCTCATGTGTCACATACAACCCGTCTACTGTCTTGTCTGTTTTGTCTGTCTGTGAATGCATTTTCCCCTACCCAACTTACCTATCCACACATACCTATGTCCCTTCCCCAACATTCCACTCTCACCATAAAAAGAAAAACCTATCCCAAAAAAAAAATATTACTCCATACATAGCTCTCCATTTCACACACGTGTCCACTGGACATAAGTAATTTCATCCAATTGGCTTGACAATGCAGTTTTGTAGTCCTCACCCCTCTCTCTGGGATTTGAGAGTCCAAATTCATCTACAAATTCTGTCAAAGTGCACAGCTGTTGCTGTACAATAAATGAATAGCTGTGGTCCTTTCCCATACTTCCCTACCTGCCTTTCACTATGTATTTTCCTCTGCATGCCCCCATTTCACCACATTCCTCTCACTCCCTTTTTATTTTCTTTATATTTTTTTAGTTGGGAGCTGCACGGAGCACTGAGCTGTGATGTTCCTCTTCGCTTAGCTCAGCTTAAATGGAGCTTTAATGATTAAATGTTTGTATTACATTGCCAGAGACATGTACAAAATAAACACCATTGTCATGTTTTGAAACTAAGCCCCTCACACCTACAGCACACTGCATTAACCCACCACGCTACACAGATCTTAACGAAAACAGTGAACCTTGGACTCTGGTGCAATGATACAACAGTAGACAGCCATAGACATAATAATGGATGCAAGCGAGGCCTGTTATAGCAGGTAAATGTGCCCTGTTATCAGCAATGTGTTGAAAAAAAGAAGTTATGTACTCACCATAACATTCCATCTGATTAGTTGTATCTTATTTGTCTTCAACCTGTGGGAATATGGATCCGTATTGGATCCAAGTCGGCAAATATTACTAGCATCAGCTCCGAGCTCCAGACTCCTACCCTTACCCATAGTGCACCTCCACTGCCTTCCATCCCCAGATCGAGTTTGCTTAACCTATACTTAGAACCTGACCTGATAACATACTTGTGACCTATACTACAGCCCGTAGGCTGAATATGCATCAAGGTCCGGGGGAAGAAGGGAGGGACGGTTGAAGACAAATGAAGTACAACAACTCAGATGAAACATTATGGTGAGTACATAACTTCTTTATCTGAAGTAGTTTACTTCATTTGGTCTTCAACCTGTGGGACAGAGTCCCCAGCTACTAAACTCCTGAGAGGCCCTCACGGAAGGATATTCCAGTGCATCGTGCAGCCAAAAGATGCTCTCTTTCTGGAAGTCAAATAAAATTTGTAATGAGAAATAAATGTATGAGATGAGGACCAAGTAGCTGCAGAGCAAATGTCATCCAAAGACGCTCTAGGCCAGAAAGCCAGAGACGTAGCCATGGACCTAGTGGAATGAGCTTTTACCTGACCTGGAGAAGACATGGCTTTGTCCTTATAGACCTGCAGGATGCATGAAGAACTCCATCTAGCTATAGTGACCTTGAAAATAGATTTCCCCAAAAAGGGTCTATGGAAGGAAACAAACAATTGATCAGATTTACAAATTTTTTTTTGTCCTGTGTAAATAGAATCGTAACTGTCTATGAACATCCAACATGTGTAGCTTGTATTCCAGAACACAGGCAAATTTATTGTCTGATTGATATTGACTGGTGATGCCACCTTAGGAAGAAAAAATGGATTGGTTCAAAGGGAAACTCTGTCTTTATGAAAAATCAAGTTTGATAGACAAGGCCTGTAATTCCAAAACCCTTCTAGCAGAGGTAATAGCTACCGGAAAAGCTGTTTAGCACGATATAAATTTTAGATCTGCAGTAGTGGCAGGCTTGAAAGGTGGAGGGACCAGAGCTTGGAGAACCATAGTAAGGTCCCATGGGGGAACAGGATCTTTGACTGGGGGTGTATCGAAAAGGTGCCTTTGATAAACGCTTTACACAGTCTGGAAGATGCTAAGGATGCAGAATTCTCGCCCGCATGAAAATGGGAAAAGGCTGCCAACTGAACTTTGACAGTAGAAGAACTAGCTCTGTACTGGAAAATATCAGCTAGAAAATCAAGAATAGTGGAAATAGGAGTGGTGAAAGGGTCTAAACTCCTCTGAGAGGACCAGAAAGAAAAATGTTTCCACTTGTTGCGATAAACCTTTCTGGTTGAAGACTTATGAGCAACTACCAAAATAGATCTGAAGAGGATAGTCCGGGAGTCCTAGCAATTACGGGAAGTGGAGCAGCTAAGCTGTGAGCTTCAGTCTGCCCAGACTCGGATGAGGCACCCCGAGGAGTGTGAAATCAGATCCTGAATGGGACCGAGGATTCAAAGTGGAGCCAGAAGTTGAGACCAAAGGAAGGGAAACTAGACCTGGGGAGGCCAGAATGGGGCAATGAGGATCACCTTGCTCCCCAGTTGACAAGCTTTCTGTAGAAACCTCAGAAAGAGAGGTACTGGTGGGTAAGCATGCAGAAGACTGGGAGGCCAAGAATGATCTACAGCATCCCTGGGGGACTTTCCCGACAGAGGGAAAAACCTGCGGCACTTCGTGTTGGAAGGAGATGCAAAGAGATCACAGCAAGCTTGACCCCATGAGTGGAAGATCTGTTCCGCTACTGACAGATTCAGAGACCACTTGTAAGGCATCAGAATGGTCCAACTTAGCCTATCCATTAGAATGTTGGACTATCCCAGAATGTGCATTGCGATGAGAAAGCGACCAGTGGAGACCACCCATTCCCACACTCTCATGGCCTCGTGACAAAGGGAGTAAGATCTAGTCTCTCCCTGTTTGTTGATATACCAGACTACTGACATGTTGTCTGATTGAATGGCAATTGTCCTCAGAGGAAGAAAGGCATGAAGAGCCTGCAACACTAGAAGGACCGCCCTCATCTCTAGGACATTGATATGCAAGTTGGTCTCTATGGGGGACCACGGACCTCGGACTGTCCTGCCCGAACAATGCCCCCCCACCTGAGTTGGGAGGCATCCCTGGTCACTGTGGTTTGGGCAGAGGCTGAAACAAAGGGTCATCCCTCCAAAATGTCTAGAGAGCTCATCCACCATATGAGGGATGACCGACACACTCAACTTAGGTGGATAGGATAAGTTAGTGGTAGTTCCAACAGGGACCACTATACCGCTAGAGTCCACTGAAGAATCTGTATGTATAGCCATAGCCAGATTTATTTAGTTATTTATTTTACATTTGTTGACCGGGCTGGTCCAACTGGATATATGTCCATTTTCAGTGGAGGCCCGGGGAAAAAGCTCCCCAAATCAGAGTAGTATTTACAAAACGCAGGTACATTACAAAGTTTTGCCATTCATTACATTTCGTTGCATTTTTGCTTATGAAAAAGAAAAAATCCTAGTACATAACAGCTATGGATATTCATACAAAAATGTCTAAAATAACACTATTAAACTGTAAAGTCACACACACATTGTTTTTAATAGAAAAGTAACTAGCTTATACAGGTATGAGGATTAGTATCTAGGGACAAGTGAGGTAGGTAGTCAGGGTTAACACAGGGGCATAACCAATGTGATTTAAAGTATGGTTTCAATTTGATTTTAAATAGGGTTATTGAGGATAGGGAGGTTAGGTCATGGGGAGGGAGTTCCAGGTTTTACCCACTGTATTGGAGAACAAAGAGTCTCCAGCCAAATTGTTGGTTTTACCTATTTGTACCAGTAGTTTATCTGATGAGCGTAGGGTCTGGCGATTATTGTAGGGGGTGATAAGGTTTGTGAGTATTGTTGTATTTGTTGGTTGATACAGGATCTTGTGGGCAACTATTAGTTGGTTCAATAGTATTAGATTTGACAACTTTAACCATCCTCGTTGATTAAGATTGTTACAATGATGGGTTGTATAGGTTGACCCAGTTGCAAATCTGACAATATTATTGTAGAAGATAGCCAGCTTGTTCAGATTGCTTTTACATAGTTTAGTATAAATAGGGAAGGAATATAGTAGGGTAGAGATTAAGTGGGTATGGGCAATAGTGGTTCTGGCTAGAGAAGTCAGAAAAGGTTTGATTCTGTACAGGGAACCTAATTTTTTGTTCACTTTTTATAGTGTTGTTAATATGGGTCTCAAAGGTAAGGTTATTATCAATTAGTACCCCGAGTAGTTTTGTGGTAGGATCAGGAGATATGATAGTACCATTGCTAAATGTAACAGTAAAGTTAAGTGGGGAGGTCCTGCAGGTGCGAGTGAATAGTAGCAGTTTTGTTTTTTTGGGGTTCAAGATGAGACATCGGTGTAGAAGCCATTTCTCTACTTGTTAAACATGTATTGGGTTAGGGACTGAAATTCTGATGGAGAAGTCGCTGAGCATATTAACGTGGAATCATCTGTATATTGGATACAGTTTGCTTGAGGTATTACAGAATGTAGGTCATTTATAAAAATAGAGAATAGGAGAGGACCCAATATGGAGCCTTCAGGGACACCAAGGGCAATTGGCAGGTGGGAAGATAATTTATTCTCCCATAGTACAGCCTGTTGCCTGTTATTTAAGTAGGATTGGAACCACTGTATAGCAAGTGCATCCAGTGACAGGTTTTTAAGTATGTTTATGAGTAACTGGTGGTTAACCATGTCAAAGGCTTTTGACAGATCAATAAAGAGGGCTGAGGATAGAATGTCATTATTGTGATTTTTATTAATGCAGTTGGTGAAGGATAAGAGAGCAGAGGTGGTGCTATGAAATGGTCTGAAGCCATGTTGACAAGTAGCTAGTAAGTTGTTTTCTAGTAGGTAGTTTAATAGTTGTTTATGAATGCATTTCTCCATGATTTTTGCCAATGGGGATAATATGGCTATAGGTCTGTAGTTAGATAATTCGTTGGAATTACCATCTTTATGCAGAGGGATAATATGTGAAATTTTCCAGATTGATGGGATGGTTCCTTCAGTAATAGTTCTATTAATCAGGATGGATATGGGGTAGGCTATAGGTTTTGCAGCTTTTTGGAGATATTCTGCAGGTAGTAGGTCTGCAGACAGGGTGGTGGGTTTAAGTTTCTGAATAAGGGTACAGACAAGGGATGTAGGAACAGGTTCAAATTGAAATAATGGGGGACTGTTAGAGACATTAATGGATGAAGATATGGTGTCAGGGGATAGCTGATTGGCAAGAGATTGAATGATCTCTGTAAAAAAAGTGTTAAAAGTATTGGCTGTTTGGTTGGGACTGTTGTGATCAGAGTCTGAGGGTGTGGGTGTGACTGAATGACCTGGGTGTAAGAGTTCATTGATGCCTGACCAGCATTTGTGAGGTTTATTTTGGTGGGTTTGCTGGAGCTGACAGTAAAAGTTTCTTTTGTCTGACAATATGGCTTTTTTGTTTCATTTCTTAGCTGTCTGAACTTTAATTGATCTGTAGGTCTTTTAGTTGTATGCCAGTTGGCCCAGAATTTGTTTCTTTGGAGGATTTTTTTGTTTGGTAGCTTTGGAGAGACATGGGGCTGGTTTAGGCCTAGTTCTAATTGTGCGTGTTGTAGCATGGCAGTCTAGAGTGGCTAAGAATTTAGAATTAAAGTATTTAATTGCATCTTCTAATGGTAGGTGTTTCAGGGGTGACCAGTCACAAGCCTTAAGTTCTTTTTGAAACCTGTCAGGGTTAAAATTTTTGTTAGTCTGTATTGTCTTTTAAATGGTTGGGTTTGGAATGTCACTCTTATACCTGATTAAGAAGGTGAGTGAGTGGTCGCTTATATCTTTGGGGAGGATACCTACGTTGTAAGTTTGGTGATGACTATTTCTGAGAATCCAATCTAGGGTGCTTTCATTGTTATTAAGTTTATTGGTCCTAGTGGGAGATGTAATGGTTTGAGTAAAACCATATAGGTTAATATGAGTAGAAGGCTGTTCAGAAGTACAGCACCTCCAGTTTATATTAAAGTCACCGAGTACTATGGTTTCTTGTGGGTAGGTGGTGGAAAGCCAACTTAGGATAGCCTCTAAGGAGCTGGTGTTATTGCCTGGGGGAAGGTAGAAATAATATATATGGATTTACATTTGTTGAGTTGAATCTTGGAAATAAGAATTTCTGCATTACTAGTTAGTGGAGGATTAGAGTCTATAGAGGTCACCTGTAATCCAGATTTAGATAGAATAGCTACTCCTCCACCCTTCTTAGCATTACGGTCAAGTCTCAAGATATTATAACCGGGCTTGAGCCATGTTTCAGTGAGACAGAGGATGTCAAATTAATGTACATCCATGAGGCATGTAGGTGGGCAGCTTTATTATTTATGCACCGAATACTGAGATGAGCTATCAGGAGAGAGTTTGGGGGGTCTGGTAAGCAAGTGTGTGTTAGTAGGAGTTGGGGTATAATGTTCTGTGGTTGTGGTAGAATTTGGGCCAGGGTTTGGATGTATATCACAATCTATTAGGGAGTGGACTTGTATTCTCAGAGTGAGTTTTAAAAGGTTTACATATTAGGTTCTGGGATTTCATAGCTCTTGGGTTGTATTATTTGATGTGAGTGAGTCTATGAAATTTAGCTGATAAATACTTTGGTAGACAGGGTGTGTTTTTATGGTTATGAGGGATTATAAGCGTTGGTGTGGAGGTTTGCTTTATGGGGTAGTAAACTCCTAGGCAGTTAAGGTGTTCAAAGAAAGTAAGTAGATAAGGTATAGCTAGAATAGGTAGGAGTGAGAATAAGAGTAAGTGCTTCAGATATGATAGGGTAGTTGTGGGTGGCATTGTAGAAGTATTATATCTAGGTTAATGTACAGGGATAAGTACAGATAGTTTACTAAGTTAATGACTAGTGGAAAGTAGGTTATAGCACTTTAAGGGGTTGGAGAATGTGATATGGATGGGGGTGTGTGGTTAGGGTGTATAAATGTAGAAGCGCTGGGGTGGGTGGAAATTGGGGGCAGGGTAGGGGACCGGAGTGAGCCCACTGGGCGAATGGTGTGGGTAGAGCCACTGAAGGAGTGAACCCTAGGTGAACAGTCAGTGGAGAACAGATTGCTAAGGTAAGTTTAGGTGAGGATAGGTAGGAGGTAAGAGCCTTAATAGCAGGGATAGTAGGCAGGGTAGTTAAGTGATGTAGAGTAAAAAAGAAGGATAGAGTGGAACTGCATTTCAAACAGGTTATGAAAACTGGATGCCTGAGAGTTGTATTTTAAGACAGTAGGATAGATTTAGGAAAAAGGTGCCATCTAGTGGACAAAGGCTTTATAGCAACAATAGCTTCTCATTGCTGGTAGCAGGTCTAGGAATAAGAGGAGGGAAGGATTTCAGTTATATACAGAGGGTACAAGAGGCAGGTAGGCAAATTGGGGAAAAGAAAGGTTTTGGCTGCTGGCCATACAACTCACACCACTGCATTTCTTTAAACACTCTTCAATGGCTTGAACTTCCCCAATTTCTGGTATCTTATCAATTTCATATGCTACACTCTATTCTTTATAAAACCTTCTTCTGTCCATCTTTATCTTCCTTAGTCTCCATCTACATCCCATTCTGGACTCTCCGTACTTCTAATCAACAATTACTTGATGTCTACCTCCCAAAAAGGGCAGTAGGCAAACTACTCTACAAACACTCCCTTGCCCATGCTTGTAACAAACTATTGACTTACGTTCAATCTCCCACACCTCACACTTTAAAAATGAACTAAAAGCTTATCTTCTCAATTCCAGGACATGCCCTTGCTATGACCCCACCTAATCTTCCTTACATTTATCTACCTTCTATAGGACCATACTTAATACCTCATTACACCTCTCTCTCCAATGTGTCTACTATGCATTTGCATAATTTTATAGAAACAAAAAAAATTTATTGTTGACCTTTTGAACTATATCAATGTAAAATTATGTTACTAAGCTTTTTTTAATGCAACTTTAACTTTATGCATGTAACCCAACATATGTGAATCTTCTTGCTATAACTGCTATTATATCAATGTTGTTTAAAATTATACTTGTTTAAAAATGTACTACTGGAGCTTTTCTCCTCGGGTCTCCACTGAAAATGGGTCACAAGCCCAGGTGGACAAACCCGGTTAACAAATGTCAATAAATAAATAAATAAAAATAAATAATGTGTAGCCTAGCACACGGAAGAAGAGTTATGGTCACCGCTATCGAGCCTAGGGCCCTCAACACTGATTCCGCCATCGAGAACTGAGAACGGTAGATCAGGGAAACATGCATCCTGAGGTTTTGTACTCTCTCTGAAGTCAGGAATGCTTTGCACTTGTCTCTATCCTGGCACTAATGTAGTCTATTACCTGTACAGGATCTAGGCGAGATTTGGATGTGTTGATTGTGATACACAAACTCAGGGCAAGTGTCAGAAAGTAATTCCTGGTTTGGGAAAGTAGATGCCTGGTGGGAGCAGTGAGGAGCCAATCGTCCAGGTACGGGTAGACCTGAATCCCCTGAAGCCTCAGGTGAGCCGCTACAACTGATATCCCTTTGGTAAACACCCTGGAGGCTGTGGTGAGACCAAAGGGTAGGGCTCAAAATTGATAATGATTGGCCCCTAGCCAGAAGCGGAGGAACCTCCTGCAGCATCTGTGCATTTTTATGTGATAGTAAGCATCCTGGAGGTCTAAAAAGCACATCCAGTCACTCTCTTGCAGGTACGATATGATAGACTGTAGTGTGACCATCTGGAACTTCTCTTTGGCAATTGACAGGTTCAGGGTAGAAAGGACCAGAATGAGACTTAAGTCCCCCATTTTATTTTGCACCAAAAAGAACCTGGAGTAGAAGCCCAATGCAGACTGATCTGAGGGGACGGTTTCGATGGCTCATTTTTCTAGCAGCTTGGAAATTTCCTGTGCTACTGCCTCCCTTTGTATGGGTGGAACATCCGTGAGGTGTCTGGGAGATATGGGATAATCCACGAAGGGGATATAATAGCCTCTGGATATGATCTGAAGCACCCAGCAGTCCATTCTTATGGAATCCCATGCCACTGGGTGGAAGAACAATCGTCCCCGACTGCCTCCAGAGTAGATCAGCCGGGCAACCCCTCAGGGTTGCTGCCTGGGTCTGTTCAGGAGCGGTTCTAATAAAAAAATAAATAAATAAATAAAAAAACAGAAGTCCAATGTCCAGAAGTTTAATGAAAGCACAGCAGACACAAAATAGCAAGGCAAAGCTTTCAAGCACAAGGCACTTTTTCAATGCATAACACAGGCAGTGCAAAATCTTCTATTTAAATAGAAACCAGCCAATCAGATCAATAGAAAATCATCTAGTAAGAATCACAAACACATGTCACTAAAACTGAGTTGATGGAGTATAAATGGATATATTTTTTAGGGCTGATAAACTACAGGGGCTTAACCCCTGTAATAGTATAAAACTTTTTCTTAAAATTAAGTGTGAACTTTTATGATTATTTTTTTAATGTGACCTTTATATCAATTTTTATTTGTTATATAATGTACTAATTCTAACATATCTGGGCTTTATTTATATTATTTTTTTCTATATTTTTTATTTTCCATTATTAGTATTGAATATTGTATATTAATTCTTTATTGTATATGTTTTAGAGCGTTGTATATAATTTTAGAGTTTTAGGATCATGCATTTCTTATCATGATTCTTACTAGATGATTTTCTATTGATCTGATTGGCTGGTTTCTATTTAAATATGAGGTGTTGCACTGTCTATGTTATGCATTGAAAAAGAGCCTTGTGCTTGAAAGCTTTGCCTTGCTATGTTGTGTCTGCTGTGCTTTCATTAAACGTCTGGACATTGGACTTCTGTTTTTTTATTTTATTTTATTTTAATTATTAAATAACAGTGAAAACCATAAGCTATCAGAAGTTGGAATGAAACAACATAGTGTCAGTTGTAAAAAAATAAGCACTTTCTTTCTGTGTTTGACAATAAAGGAAAGAAAGTGCTTATTATTTTTTGTAACTGACACTTTGTTGTTTCCTTCCAACTTCTGATCATTCCAACTTCTGCTCATTTTATAGTAAATAGTGCAAAATATCAGAGCTGGATCATGGTTTAATGGGGCCCTAGGTAGGGTAATATATTGGGCCCCCCAGAACAACCCCTTCTGCAGCAACCTGCTACTGCTGCAGGAGCAGCCCCCTCCCCAGCTCTTCCAGTGTCCCATTGCTTGGCTATTTCTCCTCAGTTACCATAAATACTGTTCAAAGCTATCAGCATGTATACTGTTTTCTCATTTACTTCTACAATGATTACAGATATTGAAATAATATAGCACAAACACTGATAGCCATTTGCTAAACAAACAATACAGTCTAGCAAAGAAAACAGACTTAGCATGAGCAGTAAACTTCTCTGCCCTTGAAATTCACATTCATTAAAATGGCATAAAAACCCACATTCATTTTGCATCTGGCCTAGGTAAGACTAAGCTTACCTCTGGACTGTTTTCAAACCACAAGCTTCTTACACATTTTTAGGGCCATGGATACATGTATGGATTCCTTGATTCACCTTCCTGATTATATTAAATTATATTCCTTGTATAATACAGCACACCTGTTAGAGCATGTTTTAAATTTATTGTTTTGAACGTTTTTCCAGTAGGCAATGAAACAAAATTTGTGAATCAATAATGACAGAACTGCCCAATTCAGAACATTTCCATCAAAGAAGTCTACTTAAACTTCTGTCATTACAATCCAACAGTATCAGTAAATATGCACAATCTCTGCAGAAGTAAAAGCTATCTAAATAATTCCACATTAAAGGCATCTGTAAATAATGAAGGTGTTGCTGCTAGCAAAAAACTTTATATTTTATTGTTTCATCTACAAATAAAAGTGCCTGTTGTCCTTCAAGAATTGTCTATGTTACATTAAAAAAATGATAATCTAGTAATATTCAATAGGAAATGGATGGCAAACTGATAACAGGTCCATAGTTAATAGGACATTCACGGGACTACAGCACAGTACAGTATCAACAATCCATATGCATACTGCAGGAGTAGAACCCACAACGTTCTGCATCAAAAGCAAGTACACTATCTGTTGTGCTACTAACAATACAAACAAACTTGCCATAAGCAGCACTAATCTTCCCTTCCCCTGAAGCTCTCAGATTCTTGTAAAATCCACTTGACATCTAACTAAATCTCTCAACTTTGAAGCACAAGAAATCTCGAAAAAGACAAAATTTATTGAGGGTGGGGGGGGGGGGGGCAAAGGTCCAAAACCAGTGATGCATTTTAAACATTGCTTTTATAATCTTAAAAATTTGCAAGAATAAAGTGTTTTGTGTTATCATGTGTTTCCCTAAAGATAGGAAGACTGAAACTTAAAGGTATATCATTATTTACTGAATTCAGTTCTCACTCATTTGCTAGAACAGTACAAATTTTAAGAGGAACAGACCAAAAATATGAGCCAAATATTCTGTGAACATCTGGACAGTTGAAAGCTATGGACTGAACTCCTTGAATCTTAAGGGGTGATGATATGGGTAGAGAATTCAGACTCTTGCTCCTTATACTTAAGATACAAGGTTTGAGCCTGAGTAACACTAACTAGCAGATATATGTAAGTTGGGCATTTATCTCAAGTGGTGATGGTATGGGTAGAGAATTCAGGATCTTGCTTTTTGTCCTTAAGGTACAGGGTCTGAGCCTGAGTAACACTAACCAGCAGATGCATGTGAGGCATTTTAAACACACACCAACAACAAATGTGATCGGGCAGAAAACTGGCAGCGATAAAAACAGGAACCAAGAAAAACACTCGGGCAGCAACAAATGTGATCCTGCAGAAAACTCTCCTTACCTGGAAGTAGAAAAACAGTCAGTCAACAACTGGAAATCTCTCCTTAAAACATGTACAGTGTTTTAAATTGCATGGGTGGACAGTGGACAGGAACACATGCACAGGCATACAGGACAATTCTAAAAATGAATGATGCATGGGTCCTCCTTAAAGAAGATGCTACCACCATGCAGTTTATTTTTTTAATTGTTGAAGCCTCATCGCCAGGGTACACCCCCCACCAGGGGGGTCCTAGGTCATTTCCTATGTCACTTAGTGCTGGGATTAGGCTAGCCATTATTTTTTAGTTTTTTGCACAAGAGACAAGATGGTCTTGCAGCTGTAAAAGTGGGGAGTGCTCCCCCAATCATCCTATGGTTACGGTTCCCTTGCATACCTTCCAAACCCCTGGAACAAGGAATCCAGACACAGCCATATGTAATGGGGGGGACAAAGACCCAGAGATAGGGACATGTTTAACAGTTTGCTCCTACAAAGATAGCATGTTGATAGAATAACAGCTATTGCATATGCAGGCATATTCTGATGGGTATGAAGTCTGACACCGAAATGTCTCCTTCATTACTGACCTCAACCCACAATATGTGCCAGTGAAGTGCAAGATGACCACAATGTCATGGGACACTGACCACACATATGAGGTGAAACTGTTCACATACTGCATATATCTCTACAGTTGACAGTCATGGTACCTACCCTCTGCAATGCTGTAGTCTCCACACCTCAGTAATATCCATCTGAGCAACTAATAAAGAGGCCCAGGTCTACATGAAGGCCTTAGGTATTGCACTGTGGTGGCATGTCATTGGTGAACTAGTCTGTTACTTTAAAGTCTGAGGATAATACATGATTAGAAATGACGCAAGACACCAAGGCTCAGACTTAACAATTTATTAAACAAAAATTACTAAATAAACAGAAAAAGACTAATAAATCATGTACTTACAAGCATATGCATAAACAAAATCATCTTTGCCACTGATAGGGAAACTTCAGTCCTATCCAGTGCAGCTATCTGTTCAGTCAAGGCAAGGCCGACACTGGCAAAATGGCTCTAAGCTCAGTTCAGGCTGGTACTGTGATCAAATCCGGATGATGATGATTTCAATTTTAGCCTTTGAGCTTTTTATAGTCTTGAACAAACAACAGGGTCAGTAGGTTCAACTAATGACATATTGATCACAAGCTCATCATGAGTTGATGGAATATTGTAGAAAATATGACATTATAAGATCATTATGAGTTGGTGGAATATTTTAGAAAATTATAGATCATTTTCTAAGTTGTAAACAAGTCTCATAATGTCTGGTCTTATGCCTTACTTCCCTTTTCTAAAGAACAGTTAGCTCACAAACTTGTGATATAGTTCCTCCTTGAAATCCCCATATTCTGGTAAGCATCTTTTAAGCTGACAAACAACTTGCAGGTCAACAAAAGTTCAGTTATACCAGTAATCAGTGAGCAAGGCCTGCTCTTAAGCATATTGTATTGTTACAATATTAGCAGCATATAGTGAGGTAGTGGCATGTCAGATCTAGCAATAATCAATCTAGCAATAATCAAACATACACAGTGATATGTGGCTCGAGGCATAACAAAAACCTGGTAGACTGTGTGGATCCGTCACAGGCCACCCCTTGCATCAAGCAACGTACGCTGTGTATCTCTTATGAGAGTTAAAACTAACAACATCAATTTGTATCTTCTCATTACCTTACAGTAAATGCAGCATGATATTAAGCAAAATAACAGTGAAGCTATTGTGGTCAAAAGCAAAGGATGCAATAACAAATTAAACCAAACTGAAGCTTTAGGTGACCACATAAAAATATCATACCAATGTGAAACAGTTATATCCTGTATTTTATTTGCAATTTTTACAATGGTACCTTTGTTTTTAATCATTTTAATCACTGTTTGATGTGCATCATTTAGTGTTTTATTTAAAAGTTGCAACACTATTTCTCCTTTCTGCTTAATCTGTTGAAAATTTGGGTGGACTAGAGATGGCCATCTAAAAGTGTGTAATGGTTTTATGCTAGCATTAACTGTGATGTCCAGCCATCTAGTCAGTCTAATAAGTTCTCCAGTACAAAAACCATTGCATGGATATTACTTTTACAGTATGCTCCACCGTTTGTGATTATCCCATCACTCCAGGCTAATTTACAGGAGGATATCACACAAACAGTGGTATCATTTAGTTGGTAGATGTCTGTACCATTTACTACATACCTGTGCCAGGTGCATTCCCCAGTTCCATTATGTAAGCATGGGTGAGGCTTCCTTTTCACCATCATGCATACCCACCCCTGGGGCCAGGTCTCACAACCTGCCAAATCAATGGGTACATCACTATAATCAATCAAAGTAGACTCAATTTGAGGTACCCACCAATTATTTTCAAATTGCAAGGACAATGTAACAAATGGACAGACCTGCTTTGTCCCTTTTTTACTAGCAAGATAGTCAAAAATCAGTATACAAGACTTATTTTCACATGCAAAATCTATTGGCTTTAACCAATGATATAGTTGCAGTTCCTTTTGCCAATGGGCTGCCTTTTTAGCCCCCCAAGTTTGAGTGAATTGCAAATATTGCTGGTTGGCAGCCAACTGAGATAAGATGCAAAAGGTCTGATTTACTTTTGCTGTGAGGTTATTTAAAATCTGTTTTGTATATGTATTTGTATGTTCAATCCACCTCCACAAGACAGTTTGAGTAAAAATACTGTCTACAGTTCTTTGTCTCAGTTTGGGATCATGATCTGCTAGTAGCTTAAAGGCCATATTTAGGTCAGTGCCCAAATGGCTTAATTTGTTACGTAGGGTATCTATGTCTACACTGTTTAGGAATCCAATCCCTGTTCCAACCGCACCTAGTGCAGTACCAAGAATACCTGTCACATCATGTTTATTTCTTTTATATTTGTAATGTCTGTATTTGATATGCAAAGAATTAACCGGCCATAATTGTACAATTTTACAATGTGGATACCTGGTAGTAATATCAACTGCTGTCATGTTAACTATCATTTTAATACGTTGTATAACTCTAGCACTACTTACAGTTTTACATCCTCTTGTATACCTTACCACATGTCCCAAACCATCAAATACAGTTGAAGTATTGTCCATGGCATATATTTCCAAACTCGGAAATAGGGTTTCCACGGTGTAATTTTTCCTTTGAAATTTAGCTATGTAGCAGGAATGTAATGAAGACTTGGCTAGTGGAAATTCCGACTCATTTAGCCTTTGGTACAAACCTCCAAAAGGGTTAGAAACACATTTTTCAGGATGTCTATCACAGTTCAGTCTACATACAGTTGTAATGTTCTCTGTCTGAGTGATGTTCCAAGTTAAGGCAGGTTTAGGTGTCACCGTATATAGATCATTTCCCTATTTCCAATAAAAGTCACAGTCCGCCGTTAAATCTGCAACATCTTCCTCTTTGAATAGAGGGATAGGATCAAGACAGTCATATGGCCCATCTAAGTGTTGTCGTCGGAAAAGGTTGGCACCTTCCCAAACAATGGAAATAATTTATGGAGAGGAAAGTACAATGGTTGTTTAGCAGAATCAAGTAATACTAAAACAGTATCACCAGGTCCATCACAAATTACAGTCCCATGTTCATTTGGCTGATTGGGTGTGGTCACTATAACTTTCATTCCCAGCCATTTGTTTGGTTTGGTATCACAGTCTTGTAGTAAAATAACAGCATCTTGATGCATACAAATTTCTACTAAAGGTTGTCCTTTTTGAATCATTTGTGTCTTGTTATCTCAATTGATAGCCTTTACTATCACTTCTCGTTCTGGCTCCCATAATGTAAAAACCTCCCAACTTTCTCCTAATAGTCCTTTTTGCCCCCAGTGCCAATTTTCTGGGAGATAGAGTTTCCAACTTGTATCAACATTATATTTTGTGCTGGCACTCTTTGTTCAGTCAATGCACATAGCCATAACCGAGTTTGATCAGTATTTGTCAAAAGAGGGTATATGGCATTTGGATTTAGTTTTTCTAATTTCAAAATACAACAGTTGGACCGAATGTCATTCATATGCATTTGCAAAGGGGTTTCTTGATGCTTTCGAGGCCTATTATTTAGCTGGCTCACAGCTAATTCTAATACCTTTGCCCAGCCTCGCAACGTTCCATCACTTGTATTCTTTCAGATTTGTTCTTTAAGGAGCCCATTATACCTTTCAGTCAAACCAGCAGCTTGAGGATGATATGGGATATGCAGCACCCATCGAATTCCATTTTCCTTTGCCCATTCTTGAACCTCCGCTCTGGTAAAGTGACTGCCTTGGCCACTTTGTATTTCACTGGGAATCCCATATGTCATACATAATTTATTCAATCCTTTCAATAATGCTTGTTGGTTTGCCTTTTTGCATGGAGAAACCATTAGCAATCCTGAATAAGTGTCCACCATCGTTAGGCAATATTGCTGATTTTGATCCAGTGGTAAAGGACCAATAAAGTCTATTTGCCAAATTTGTGCTGAACGACTGCCTCAGTGAATATGTCCACATGCTTCTGCTTGAAGTTGCTTTTGTTTATTTTTTTTGGCAGATTTCCACAACGCTTTATAACATTTGTAGTTATTTCCTTATTCAACTGCATACCATGCCTTCGTGCCCATTCTATTGTTGCATCTCTTCCCAAGTGCCCACACCGATCATGGGCCCATCTTGCCATACTAGCACTTTTGGTTTTCTCTTCAGCACTATGTACTGTGGCCATCTTATCTACCTGCTGGTTATGCCTCCTTTTATTCGTCACAAGTGATGCATGGGTATCTACATGTCCAACACTGATTCTGCATTGTTGAGCTTTTTTCCAGCTCTGTTGCCAGTCTTCTGAATCTCCCCATAAAGGTCTGCCATGGATCTTCCAATTCTGTTGTTGCCAGGCAGGTAACCAGGTTGTCAGTCCCTTAAAAACTGCCCAGCTCTCAGTATAGATGTATGCTTCATCTCAAGGTGATAAACTATTAATGACCAGGGCAACAGCTCATAACTTTGCCTGATTATTTGAACCAGCAGTACCTTCATCAAATAACACAGTTTCTGTTCGTGGGCAATAAGCCACCGCAGTCCAGGTCCTACCATTTGATCCAATTTTAGCAGAACCATCAGTAAACCATGCATGTTTCTGTTTTTCTGCATCTAAATTATCAAATGGTAATGCTTCAATGATTGAGGATTTTGGAAGCTCATGTCGCTGTTGTCCTATTGCATCAGCATCATCCAAAATTACCAGTCCAGCCAACTGTTTTTGTACTTGAGAAACTCCAAGTATGATGTTTGCCCTTTCCTGTAAATACTACTTCCATTTTTGTACAGTCGAAGACTGTGCTATTAGAGTTTTTATTAAATTATTATCTCGTAACCACCCCTTGGATTGGGTAGTCTATCTTAACTGTCACTGTTTGTTGTTTGGTTACTTCTTCCACATGAATTATTGCTGTGTACACTGCTAGCACATGTTGCTCAAGGGGGCTATATCTCACCTGCGGTCCAGTCAGGGATTTGGACCAAAATCCCAAGGGTCTCTTTTTCCCAGTGTCATCCTTCTGCCACAGCCCCCAAGACATAACACTATTGACAACTGTTACTTCAAGGATAAAAGATTGCTGTGTGTCAACTGGGCCCAGCCCCACGCTCTGCTGTAGGGACTTGTTTGCTTCTTTGAAAGTCGTTTGTTGCTTGGGACCCCACTGAAAGTCACAATTTTTCCTTATTACATAGTGAATGGGTCGCAAAATTAGTCCGAGGTGAGGTACAAATGCCCTCCAAAAACCCGTTGCTCCCAAGAAGGCCTGTGCCTGCTGTTTCGTTTTTGGGACTGCAATTTTTTAAATACTCTCTAGTGCTGCTGCAGGAATTTCCCTTTTAGCTCCATTCCAAATCATACTAAGGAATTTTACTGATGTCCCTTGTTGTGTTTTATTTTCATTTATAGCCCACCCTCTGTTCTGAAGGTGTTGAATTACAGTTTTTAGTGCGATATCCACATCAGATTTTTCTCCGGTAATCATGATGTCATCAATGTAATGGAAAATAGTCACTTTATCCAGCTGTAACTTGGCTAGGTCTCTAGCCACTAGTCCATGACACAGGGTAGGGCTGTGCAGATATCCCTGTGGTAACACTTGGAAGGTATACTGCCTCCCCTCCCAAGTAAAAGCAAATTGGGCTCTGCTTTCTTCTGCTAATGGAATGGAGAAGAAGGCATTTGCTAAGTCCAAAGCTGCATGATATGGTCCAGCAGATGAAGACAATCTTTCCACAATTGTAACAATGTCTGGAACAGCTGCCACTAAGGGTGGGGCCAACTTGTTCAGACCTCAATAATCTACAGTCATCCACCATGATCCATCAGGTTTCTTTACTGGCCATACCGGACTGTTGAATGGACTCACCGTTGGCTCGAGTATGCCAACCTGAAGCAGTTTTTGGATTGTCTCGGTGATCTTGGCATGCCCACCTGGGATACGTTACTGTTTGATGTTTACTATTGTTTTAGGTGTGGGAATATAAAGTGGTTCCCACTTAGCATTGCCTCGGACCACAGTCTTGACTGCATTAACTAAACAATGCCGCACTCCAAACCTAAATGGCCCTACAGTGGTTTCCAAAGTTCTACCCTTTAACACATCTATTCCTAAAATGTGCTCAGGTACTGGAGCTATTACTGCTTCAATGAAATAGGAATACCATCCCCAAAAGCTATCTTAACCTTGGTTTTGATACCCAATGTTTTTGCCCCTCCATAACCATCAATCTGTACATATTGTCCACAAAATTTACGGGGGTTGCCTGCAAAAATTGTTATTTCTGATCCTATGTCTACCAGAGCCATCACATGTTGTGGCCCTCCCCTCCAAAAAATGGTAAGGGGTACATAAGGGTGTCGGTCCCCAGGTGTAATTGCTCTTACTGTACCCCTAGCTACTGGAGACCCGCCTACTAGTCAATTTGTCTCTGTTTTTTCAACCGGGGTTTTCCATTCCTTTTCTCCCCAATCTCTCTCATTGCTGAATTCCCCCTTTTGCCACTCTGCTAACTCCTCATCAGTAGGAATGTCAGGATATAATTGATTCCACTCTACCTTCTCTTCAGTGGTACTTCTGGTTGGACTTTTTGTAGGGGTTTGCTTTTTCCCTGCAAAGCCTGAGCATTTTGCTTTTTCTTCATTTTTTATATAATTCCTCAGTGGCTATCCCATATATTTCTGCAACTTCTACCCCCCACCTTAATAGATCCAGAAACATTTGCTTTTTCATGACTTTCTCACCAGGTTTATCTTTTGGCTTCTCTGCATTTGCCTTTCTAGCTCTTCTCTGTTCTTTTTCTTCTACTAGTTCTGCCATTTGATTTAGAGTGGCTATTACATCCCATATCTGCTGACCTACACAGCCTGCCAGGGCAGACATCAGCTGCCCTTTCCACCACTGTGGTGCATTTTTGATCAATTTACTTCTCATATTGCTGGTCATCATTTGTGCATCTGGTCCTTTCGGAAGCACTAATGCCCCATTCCTTAATTCCAGTGAATAAATGGTAGCCAACATAGCCATTTCTCTTAACTGTTGTATTGCCTCTGCTATTGTTTTCCAAGGCTTATGTTCATCAGCTACTGCTGTAACATCAGGCCAAGTAGCTTGGAAAGCCGAGGCTAGCCACACCACCAGTGTATTCACCTGGGGATCATCATGATTCATATTATTTACTATTTGTTTTAACCATGGGTGAAACACCAAGCATGCACATTGGTGCATTTCTTCGGCATTTAGAGACACTGCTTCTCCCCCTGTATCCCAAACCCGAAGAAACCATGTTAAAACAGTTTCTCCTGGCTTTTGCTTATAGGTTTAGATTACATTTAATAATTCAGCTTGGGTATAACTCCGCACCTCAACCCATTGTTGTGGTGCTGCCCCCCCCCTGTATACTGCCCCTTTCTCTCAATAACTGGGCGTGCCTCTACAGGTGGGGAATTTACTATTTCAAAATCACTATCACCCTCATCAGTTGAGGGGAGATCACCTTCCCACTTCTTGGGGTCAAACTCTGCCTTACACAGCAAAGCACGAACCTGAGTCCTTGAGGGCGGGTGACGCTTTCTTCCATTCCACTGTCTATGCTGCTGAATTATTCGAGTAGCTAAATTACTGAATTCGATTTCCAGTGTTCAGCTTCCTCTCTTGCTTTGACAAGTGTCATATATGCCTTTTCTATGGCATCTCTATCCATTCTGTGTGTATGAGCATGTTCTTTACATTGCTCTTCTAACTCTAAAACTTTTTCTTTTAGTTTCTCTACATCTCTGTCTAATTCCTGAATTGCCTCAAAGAACAGCCATCTGGCTGCTCCCACCCGTTCCTTCACCTTTTTCCCCTTATCATCCAATTTTGGTTCCGATAAAGCTTTAGCTAGACTATCGGGTTCTGCCTTAGGTCTTTCTTGCAAAGGTTTTGGGAAAGGAGGGGGTGAAACTTGACTTAACACCTTAGCAAGAGGATCCCATTTCCCAAACAATGCTGGCATCATAGTACCAATGCCCAACTTATTTGGGGTGCCTGACACAGCATTCTTCTTACCTATGCCTATATGTTTTAAAGGAAAAAAACATTGGTTGTTGTGACATTTCCACTGCAAACCTCAGATCCTGCTCGCTGCGACAAATGAACTAGTCCGTTACTTTAAAGTCAAAGGTTAATACAGGATTAGAAATGACACAAGACACCAAGGCTCAAACTTAACAATTTATTAAACAAAAATTACTAGATAAACAGAAAAAGACTAATAAATCATGTACTTACAAGCATATGCGTAAACAAAATCATCTTTGCCACTGATAGGGAGACTTCAATCCTATCCAGTGCAGCTATCTGTTCAGTCAAGGCAAGGCCGACACTGGCAAAATGGCTCTAAGCTCAGTTCAGGCTGGTCCTGTGATCAAATCCAGATGATGATGATTTCCATTTTAGCCTTTGAGCTTTTTATAGTCTTGAACAAACAACAGGGTCAATAGGTTCAACTAATGACATATTGATCACAAGCTCATCATGAGTTGATGGAATATTGTAGAAAATATGACATTACAAGATCATCATGACTTGATGGAATATTTTAGAAAATTACAGATCATTTTCCAAGTTGTAAACAGGTCTCATAATGTCTGGTCTTATGCCTTACTTCCCTTTTCTAAAGAACAGTAAGCTCACAAACTTGTGATATAGTTCCTCCTTGACATCCCCATATTCTGGTAAACATCTTTTAAGCTGATAAACAACTTACAAATCAACAAAAGTTCAGTTATACCAGTAATCAGTGAGCAAGGCCTGCTCTTAGGCATATTGTATTGTTACAATATTAGCAGCATATAGTGAGGTAGTGGCATGTCAGATCTAGCAATAATCAATCTAGCAATAATCAAACATACACAGTGATATGTTGCTTGAGGCATAACAAAAACCTGGTAGACTGTGTGGAACCATCACAATTGGCTAATGATAGTGCAACTCAGCAGTTTTGGCTGTAATTAGCAAATCTGATCCACAAATTGTTGCAGAGGCAATTACCTTCTATTGAACAGTACCTTAAAAAGGCAGGCAGCTGGTTATGAGGAAAAGATCTGTATGAGACTTCACTAGCACAGAGACCATATTTTCAAAAGATTACCAGAAACAAAGTCAATGAAGGAGTACTACACTCCATCAGGTATGTAATAGTTTTCTCCATGTAACAGGATGTAGATGGAAGGATGGATGTATGGGGAATAGGGATTATAACAGTAAACCTGTCTTAGATCTATGGTAATGACATGTCATTGATACTCTGCTGTCCTACTCCTAAAGGCATGTCCCTCATCTGTCCATGATTTTCACTCACATCTTAGCTCTGTCCCTGTCAATCCCTCCTACAATGGTTGGCTGTCATAGGAAAGCTAGTGTAGAACACGTAATACATAGTAACAATGCATAAGGGTGTACACTCATGTAACATCATAAGATGTATTTTAAGACACATCCTCTCATTCTGTCACTTTCTCACATAAATAGTTCTAACATTTTGACATTTTGACAGTGTTCCTGAATATCCCAGATGTACTCTGGCTAAGTCCCTGATTCTGTTAACATTTGTCCCTGCTTTGTTGAGAGTTATGCCTAACATACCTGCCATCTTCTTACAAAAAGAAATCAGAACAGAGCCATACTTAATGGGAGGACAAAGGCCCAAAGCTAGTGACAATGTTTAAATACTGCCCGTACGAAGTACGAAAGTGAATAGAATAACAGATATTACAGTAGCATAACTGTGTTCTCAAGGGTATAATGTCTGAAAGTCAGATATCTGTCTTTATTCTCTGACAGTAACCATCAATGATTGGCCAACCATTTATCAGACATCCATACTTTTGTGTGAAAATGACCAAAACTACAAGGCAAAGATCTTGACATTCTGCAAACATCTGTATAATTGAGAGGTATGACATCTATAGGGGACATATACTACAGCAGGTTTGGATTGTTTTCTGTCATCGTGGCACACTGGTGTTGCTGCACTGTCCCCATATAGTGGATGTAATAGCACACTGCTATTTGTCAGGTCTATATCAAAATTCCGAAGAGGTAAAACGCCGAACATGAAAACATCAAACCCAAAATATCGAATGGTGAAAACAGCTAAGCCTTGGAACATCAAAATCTTACCTAGGGCAAGATTTCAGTGGGCCATTCCGTGGCTTCGCTATTTCCTCCCCTGTTGTGCGAGAGTTATGGACCTTAGGGTTAGGGTGTGGGTTAAGGTAAGTGGATAGTTAGTAATGTAGTGTAGGGTTATGTTTTGTTAACTGTATGTGTGTGTATTAATTAGTTTGTGTATAGTTTCGTAGGGTATGTGTGCGATAGTTATGGACCTTAGAATTAGGGTGTGGGTTAAGGTAAGTGGATAGTTAGTAATGTATGTGTGGTTTAGTGTGAGGTTGGGTTTTGTTTATGTGTGTGGTTTATTTATTCTGATGTGCTTGTGTTGTGCATATGTTTATCAGAACAGCAATTTTTTTCCCTGGGAAAAAATTCACTATTCTGAGCATTCTATGTTTTCAATATTTGAAATTCCAAGTTTGAACATATGATGTTCGACATTTTGGAATTGCGAATATATGATATAGATCCCTATTTGTCTGGCAGTGGTCGAGTGACATATTAGTGGGAGACTGCCCATAGGGAACACACCACCGTAGACTGCACTGATGGGTGTAGTAACATACAGCAGAGTCTGTCACGGCATGCAGGGATATACTCCAGTATTGCTACTATCTTGGTG
>NC_056741.1:1535263788-1535288788 GCF_019279795.1 Protopterus annectens | reverse complement strand
CCTCATTCCAAAGGTAAGTACTGGCAGGTAAAAGCAGGGCTGCAATGAATGCAGAGAGCCGTGAACAAATCAGCAAACTAGAGCAAAACAGAGAGAAAGAGGATGGCTAGAATGAAGGAAAAAATATTACCTAGTTAGGCAAGTAAATTTGAACTTGGAGGCAACCTGTTTGTACTTGGTATAATTTATTTTAATTATCTTTTGAAAAATGTTATTTGTATAATTTTAAATAAAAACTCCTAGCTATGGCTAGATTTAGGAACCTAAATAAATAAACATTATAAAAGATGAAAGTTTTGGTAATTCCCAGCACTATACATTGTGATGTGAGTAAATGATAAATCATTTCTTACAAGTTCATACCTTCACTCATGCTGTCAAACATAAAATGTATGTCTGCGTTTCAGTGTGCGCGCGTGTGTGTGTGTGTGTGTGTGTGTGTGTGTGTGTGTGTGTGTGTGTGTGTGTGTGTGTGTGTGTTGAATACCTGACAATAATTTAAAGATTCAGTCATATCTCTGCTAGAGTATGTCTATGCTGAAACAGAAATGCATCATATGGAAAAAACTGTCCTAGAACTGAGATTCTGCAACTTTTAAAATTAGGCAGTTAATAAAAACAGGTTTTAAAACCAGTGGCCTGTGGCACTGTCTGAGCTTTCATTTACAGTTTTCCTACTGTGTGATGTTCGAAAGAGGCAAATACACATGCTGTTTAAAATCTCAGTCCCATTAAAAATCAGCGAGCTGTCTGCTGCATAGAAGTATGGAGTTTTCAGTTATACAACCAGCTGCCTAAATGATTTCTGTAAACCTTGGGTGACCTGTGAACTAGCAGGACCAGCAAACCATGTGGGATTGTAGTTGTAATGTGAATACGCACCAGGAGTATCTAATGTATTATCATACTGCAGTGAATAACATGACATAAAGTGCTTGGCAAACAAGATATAATTAACTTTTCCTAACTTGCTAAAGAATAGCTGAATCCTTCATGCCTAGCAGTAACTAAGGTTGTTTATCTCACACATCATGTATTGCCAGTGGCAGGATGAAGGGGGAAGTGTAGCTTATAATGCTGGCTGCAGGACATATACAGTACTCTGTAAAATGTTTATGGAACTTCTGAACCACGCAAGGCATCATGTCAGACAGTAATGCATCATTTCTGTCTTGTTTATTCTTTCTCCTCCCTTATGTCAGCTGTATTTATACAATTCCAAAGCACTACTTTACTGCTGTTTCATACATAGAAAAGTATAATATTGTAGGACCAAGGCTGGCAGAGGACAAGAATCATGGAATATCCAGCCAAACAACCTGCTTTTCAGTATCCAGAAAGGGAAGGAAACTTTTATAGAAAAATGCTATTGTTAGAAACATTAGTTGTTTGCATTTCTGTTACTGCTAATATCTTAAAATTTCTCTGGCATCTGACAAAGCCCAGACTAGATTGTAAACATTGTATCAGATTATTGAGGTATTAAACTCCTGATATAGAAACCTATTCACGCACTGCTTAATTTAATTTAATTTAATTATACACTGTTTAGATTAAGTGTATTCTTCAAACTGGAAGGAATTAAATAAGGTGCTGTTTAAAACAACTAAAATGAAATTAACTTGCAGTTCCTTTGAGTCATTACATAACAAAATATTGTTAGTCTTATGGAATTATCCTGATTATAACATTTATACAAACATCTTAAAACTTTAAAAGTTTTGAAAACTGTAACTGCAAACATGTAGTTCTAAGGAACTGATGGAGCATTATTTATTCCTTTTGCACATCACAACTCAGATTTGAATGTAGGAACATTAGAGTGGATATATTTATATGAAAAAACAGTATATCCACAGCAAAAAATATACTATTGATAAAATACTTCTAATCCAGTTTTATACAAATTTATTGATTATTTATGTTCAAATATAGAGACAAAAAATGTAGAACAATTTCACCTGACATTTATAAGAGACTCTTTTGGAATATAAAAAAGATTCAAATGACAAATACTGGAGTTTTATTGTTCAATATTGAAATCTATTGGGGATACTTCATAATTTCAATTTAGGAAAGTATATATCAGGAAGTGTGTGCAAAGAGCTTTCTTTACAATTACTAAATTTAGAAAAGTGGAAAAAAGAATTGAAGAATAATTTGTTGGAGATTTAAATTAAATGCTAAAGCAGACTAAACGTGTATGCTCTTTGAGTATTCTTTTGTAAAGGTATTTTAGGAAAACGTGAACTTTTGCATAAGCTTTGTGGTCAGATGAGATTTTAATGGGAAAAGAACTGATATTCTACAATGCTCCTGTTCCAAGATATATGAAATAAATTACCACTTCTCTGTCTTATTCTTGCAATAGCAAGAAAACTAGACATTGGAAGCAAGACAACCAATTTCAATTTTCAGAGCTGCATCAACTTCAGTAAGTAGTGATAGATAAAGAAATTGAAACAAAAATGACAAGTAAAAGAATGGTAGCTATAAACTATCAGCCAAAATGTGCGCAACTCTTAGAGTATTATAGTCATAGTTGTAATTTCATCTCTCCTGAAATTTTGTTTGTCTTTCGGCTTTTTCCCAGTTAGGGGTTGCCACAGCACAACTCCGGTCCGCTAATGATTGGCAGTAGATTTTGATGAACGCCGAGGTGCCAACTCGATGCCCAACCTTCAATGAAGGCACGTACATTCACATATGTCTTTCAAACGCCCACCCAACTGTGGGGAGGACATGCAGACTCCACACAGAAGGCACTCCCCTGCACTCCAGCCGAGAATCGAATGGGAGAACCTCTTGCTGTGAGGCAACAACGCTACTGCTGCACCACCGCGGATGTTTCATCTCTCCTGGAATACTTTATAAAAGCCTTTGTTTTATAGCATTCACTGAAATTTGATTTGAACATCATAATAATTCAATTACAAGCACCTGTAACTAATGCAGAGGGTTATATAACTGATAATTTATTAAGTTGTTACATTATCAAATTTTGTTGTATTGTTTTATAAGAATTGGGAGATTTGAAATATATAAGTCTAATCAAAAATAAATATGTTTTGCTGTGCATGAACAACCAATAAATAAAGTAAGGAAAAAATATATAAAAAAAATGCTAGGCAAGAGGAAACTGCAAATTCTATGACGTTCTGGACCCCCACTCTCTCTAGAACACGTACAAAACACAAATTAGACTTGCCACCCTGTTTTCTAGTTCATTCACTTTGGATGACATTGAATTTGCTCCACTAATTTTAATAAATGATGTCAGTCCCTGTAGCTCCATATTGATGATCTCATGTTACTTTCAGTTTCCCAGCACTACCTGACACAGCTTTCAGTGTGAACTGCTGCCCATATTGGTGCTGCATAATTTATTTAGTAGCAGCTAAAACAGCCATGAGCATCTAAGATATCCTTTTCATGGCTTGCTGAATGTTCAGATGTTATTCTTTCTTCAGTTTGTAAGTCACATCAGACCTGACCTCACAGTGTAAAGAATCACTATTTCCATTCATGCATCATTAGCTATACCTGAAAATCCTTACTAAAACTCTTATTGCCACTGACCTAAATAATTACTTCTGCTGAATGACTTGGGAAAAGTTTTAAGCTGACCACATCAATTAGTCCAGTGTTTTCTGGACCATTGAAGACATTTTCTACTTAGTTTCCATTTTAAACAACATGTTTTCTCTGACTCTGCCCCCCCAGCCCACCATCCCACTCATCTATAATATGAAATATATATAAATATATATAAATATAAAGGTTGTCATTATTCACTACATGCAAAGGTAAAACACTCAGAATATCTTTTACAGAAAATCCTTAATTGCCTTTCCATACATTCTTTTAAAATAAGAAACTGACTTCCCAACACAGAAAGCTGAAGAAGTATATTAATGCATATAAACCATGTATATGCTGGAACAGCTAGAAAACCCTTTCACTGCATCTGACCTGTTTGTGATAGGGTAGCAAATGTATCAGCCTTTTTAAAATGTTTGCTCCAATTGTGATGACTACTTGGAAAAGTTCTATATAGAGCTGTGACAACACTACCTGTGTCAACCTTACAAAATGAACCTGAATCGTATTTATTTGAGATTTTACAAATGGTACTTATTTGATGTTCATTGTTGTTTGTAAAGGCATCTTTCTCTGTTATGCTCATGATACATATAGTAGGTTCATGGGTAAGTACTAGGCTAGCTGCGCTTGTGGGACATTTTATGCTGCCAATTTCCCTTTTTTGTGCTTGAAATAATCTATTCCATTTGGGTATAGATTGGTCTTACCCATACCCTGGTGTCAGTAAATATATATTACCCCTAATAAGAATAAATGGGATCATACCAAAGATAATTTGAGGAGTGCATAGAATAAAGTATTTAGCCACTGCCCTGTCTATTGGTAGTATGTAGGGCAGTCTTGGGTTACATTTTATTTTTCCCATCTGTAAATTTTAAGTTGCATTTGAAAATGGACAGGGTTGAGTTTTGTTTTATGTGGATGGAGAGTATGTTCCAAAGCAGCAGTATCCTTTGCAAAATATACCTGTCCTTCAAAATCATTCTGTTGATGTTGAAGAAGAGGTTTAGATCCCTAGACTGAATATTTATGGTGCCATTTGATTTGCTGATGTGCAGTAAATCCATCAGTAATGAATCAGAGGATGCCTTGTGTGACGTCCCTACTCTGGGCCAGTAAACAAGGACCCTGAATCCTCACTACTGACACCAGTGAGGGACATTCACTTGGAGCAAAAATAAATACACACAGTATTTTCAGATGCAGCTTTCTACACCAAGCACAATTTCCCTTAAGAGCACACAAGGAGCACTCTCAGTTCAGGGGCTGGGTTTCTTTCTCTCTCTCTCTCTTTCTCTCATTCTCTCTCTCTCGCTCCAGGCCCCTAGTAAGACTATTCACTGGCACAGCTGTAGAGGTGACTCCTCTGCTGAGTGTTCCAAGCCAAGTCTTCCACCACCATCTCTGTAAAACCAGTGTTATGTGTCCCTGCCCCAAGTAGCTGACACACACACACACACACACACACACACACACACACACACACACACACACACACACACACACAGACACACACTCTCTTTAAGATTTGATTTTCACACACACACATACCTGGGAAGGGCTGGCACAGATTTACCAACTATGCCCAGACTATAAGGTAGTTCCACCGCCACCAGAACACTCCAAAGCCAGATACTTTAAGGCTCTTGAAATAGTACTCAATTATACTGAGTAAAGTTAATACTAATACAAATGGTAGCGTTTTGACTAATGCAGCAAAGTTTTCAGAAGTGACCACATTGTCAGCAAATAAATTTAAGTGCTCTCAAAAGTTAAAATGTTCTCTGAAAGACCAGCCACAGTGAAAAGTTTAAATATATTTAATAAAAAATAATAAAAGAACATTAAAATACTAAATACCTATTTACAATAGGTTCATAGGTTCATAGGTTCATACTAGGCTATCTGCCTATTTTGCTGTGCCTCTGTTGAGCAGTGACACTGAGGTAATCCCTGGGGTGTATCTGCGATCTCCCATCCATTGGTCAAGATTTCTCTTGAACAAGGCCAGATTTTATTCCACAGCATAGGGAGTCTTTGGGTGATGAATCTATCCCTCCAGCATGTCCTATTAATAGCAGGGGGGGTTTAGTCTCCCTCCCTTGTGGCTCTAGCGGATCTAGATTTTTGAGGTGAAGCATATTCATCAAATCTGGGTTTGACATGCCCTGTATGTTAGGCAAGGTCACCTCTGAGCAAGCGGTGGCGACTGAATAGAGCTGGAGTTCTTTCAGTCGGGCAGCATAGGACAGATGTTTGAGACCCTTTATCCTAATGGGGCATTGTATTCAATCATTGGTCTGATGAGTGATGAGTATAGGAGACTATGACCTCCCTTGATCTAGATGAGAATCCCTTCATGATAAGGTGGGCAATGTAGAAGGTCTTCCTAACTACTTTAGCTACATGGGTGTCGAATGACAGACTACTATCAACCTGGGTCCCCAGGTCCCTGATAACTTCTTCTGTACTCAGTGGATTGCCACCTATGGCTCTGGCACCAGTTATCCGTTTCTGTGAGACCCTTCTGAAGGATATCTGTAGTCATCTGTATTTCAATCCTAGGAAATATTAAAAATAGTATAGATGGATAGATTCACACAGATACAAAAAATAGTACTTAACTAATCTCACTATAGTTCCCTGACTGATCTAAAGAAAGAATAATTGTGTCAAATCTTACCATAACCATAGATGTCCTTCTCTTCCATGTTGTAGCATTCTTAGTGTGGGATTCCCCACCTCAGGCAACCCAAACATTGTTTCCTATAAAAAAGCTTAAGCCTGGCTTCTGTAGGTGCATGGGACATTACACATAGGGCCATAAATCAGGGACCTTAAATGTGACGTCTGCATGCACAGACCTCAGAACTTGAAAACACAGTTGGACATTCCTAAAGAGAGTAATAAGTGATGTCAGCCAGATGTGCAAAGTGTCATATGCTGGCTAGTCTACTCTTGATCTAGGGTAGAGCTTCATAGAGCCTAAGAGATATGTCTATAGTCAAAATTAAATACAGGGGGTTTGGAGGGAGGGAAGGAATACTGCAACATGAAGAAAAGGACATCTATGGTTATGGTAAGATATGAGACAACTATTCTATATCCTCCTATTCCTATGTTGCAGTATTCTTAGTGTGGGAGAGTACCACAGCTTAATTAGAGGGAATGGTGGAGGCAGATGTAGATGATTCCAGGAAACCCTGCAGGATTGCTCTAGCAAACCCTGCCCTGGCTCTAGTGACATGGTCCAATTTGTAGTGTTTGGTGAAGGTGTGCACTGTGGACCAGGTGGCTGCTTCCAGGATGGTTGTATCCAGCCCTTAGAGGAAGGCTTTGTAAGTAGCCATGCCTCTGGTAGAGTGAGCTTTTACCCCCTGGGGTAAGTGCTTGCCATGGTGTGAGTAGCAGAAGGAAATAGATTTTCTGATCCAACACAAAATAGTGTGTTTGGAGACTGGGTTGTGAGGTAACTGGTCTGGAGTAGGTTTGCTCCTGGTTCCTCTCCTATGACTGGTAGAGGATGGGGTAGCAGAAAAAAGGGGTTCTCCTGACAAAGGAAGCCTTTGTAGGTTAATTCCTGTAGTATTTTGGAATGGGAGACACAAGCAAATGATGTCCTGAAGCTCCTTACTTTTCTTCTGCAGGTTTTTAAAAAGTTCTGAAGATTGTTTGCCAAGCAAGAGGTTATGGTCTAATGGGGTGTCTAGGATTTTAGACTTGAAATCCTCTGGAAGAGGTTGGAGGTTGAGCCAAGAATATCTGTGGAGAACTGAAGCAGAAGCTGCAAACTTATCAGAGGCCTCTGCAGCATCATAACTGCATCTAATGGAATGTCTGGCTACCTGAGAAGTCAGAGACAGTTTAGATGCCAACTCAGTTTTGGTAGGGCAGTCAGGGGTAGAAGCCAAAGGAGTGGAGGCTTACGAAACTAGGTCCAAGGCATATTTTATCATGTGAGTTTGGTAATTGATAGCTCTGAAGGTCAGGGTGCAGGAGGTATACACTTTCTTCCAATCCTATACATACTTTTGCTACTTATCAGTGTGCAGAAGAGATGTTGAAGGAATCAGTCTAGATTGCTTGTCAGGGAAGACAGCAATTACTGCAGGGTCTGCCAGGAAAGGCTTTACTAAGAATTTCTGGTCATTGGGTACTTTGTAGAACCTGCCCGGTCTCTTAGGAGCAGGTGGTTGTGAGTCTAGGTTCTTGGATGCAGAGGTGAAAGCATCCAGATAGGCAGGTAAGACAGGTGGGATGGCTGACCGAGAGGGGGATTCCACTTGAAGGAGTTCAAAATACCTCCTTTGGGTGTCAATCATCTGGGTAGTGTCCAATTTGAAGTATTCTTTCATTTTTGTAATTGTTTCCCCAAAGGTGATATCTTCTGGTGGGGAGTCCCCTGTAATGGATTCCTCATCTGGGGAGTAGTATTCCAGAGGGGATACAATTTGTGAGGCATAAGAAATAGATTCATCAGAAGACGAGTAATAGGGTTACAGATTCTCCTCTCCTTGGGCAGTAGACAAGGGGAGAAAAGTGGCAGACGTAGGCCTAGGACTAAGCACTGGAATGGTGGAGGGGGAAGAGGCTGTGGGCCTAAGGGCCATAAAGGCCTGCATCAAGGAGTTGGTAAATGACTGCCAGTCTGGGACTTCTTCAGGGGTTGGAGTCAGGTGTTTTGTTTTTTGTTTCCATTTAGAAGCTGTAGGTCTGGGAGAAGGCCTGGGTTCTGGAGTATGGGCTTCAGATAATGGTGTCCCGGTCAGTCATCCAACTGTATCTGGTTCCCCCTTGACATCGTTAGGGACCAACATCTATGCTGTCTAAGTGGACACACTGGCCATTACTTCTGAAGTGGCTTCCTCAATGGGTAGCCATCTAAGCAGATGGTTCTATCAAACATTCCTCAACCCCTAAATTGGAAGCTGGTGGGATGTCCGATGGTGGAGAGGCAACAAAAGTAGGCCTGAAAACCTTGGTCTTCTTCCGTGGTGGTTTAGTCAGAATGGCCCATTCAGGATCCATCCTGAGCACACGTTTTTTGAGTCTCTGGTTCTCTAAATATAAGTTAAGGGTGGCCAGATGGCTATGAAGGGTCTTCAGAACAAAAGACTGGCAAATGAAACAAGTTGTATGGTCATGTTCCTTCCCTAGACAAAAGACACAATGATTGTGCATATCTTTATGCGTTATCTGATGCCTGCAATGGCATTTGCCCTTCTTAGCTGACATCGGCTAATGATAACTACAGCTAACCAAGCTCAAACAAAAGAGACAAAAAAATTCCCCAATGAGGTACTTAACTTTTAAGAAGTCTTTGCGTATAGGAGTGAAGCGATTAATGTGAAGTCATCAGCAGCTGAAAAGTACTGAGGTCTGTGCGTGCAGGCATCACATTTAAGTTCCTTGGTTTATGGCCCTATGTGTGATGTCCCACTCGCCTACTGCAGCCAGGCTTAAGCTTTTGTATAGGAGCTGACATTCAGGTCACCTGAGACGGGGAATCCTACACTAAGAATACTGCAACATAGGAATTAAAGGACATTTACTATTCCCTGGTTACTTACTAAAACAAGGCAATATGTAGTGGGTGGATGATCCTTCTTTGTCAGGGTTCAAGAACAGACTGCCCTGAGACTTCTGTCTTAACTAGTATTAAAACATAATTTCAGTGCTGGATTACAGAATGACATCACATACATCTGGTTATCTGACTCTGGTTCCCACACCACCCCCTTCACTGGAAATTGAACCAGAATGTAGCACATGTGTGTTACCATACAAACAGAGCTTTTCTGAGATGTGTTATAGCATCTAGAAGCTATAAAACCAATTCAAAATGTCCACCTTTCCAGGGTAGCAATTAGTTTACCCCTAAGGACAATGCAAAGGAATTCCTACCACTGGTTTTCAGATACATTTTTGTTTCTGGCTGCAATCAGAGCTATAAGATGCAGTCTTTATGGCCTACACCAGGTAATTTTATTTAAGACTATTTTTTTAAAGTTAGCTGGACTGAGATTAACCTCTTCTCTTCCAGTATCCTCTGTTACAATATATTCAATAGTTACAGTACAGTCTGATATAGACGTGTATTTCTTTTCTGTCAAGCAGGACCCACTACAGAAGCAGCTTTACAAATACATTTTCAACACAAGCATGTGTACAAATCAGTTTGATAGGCAAATGACATATAATTCTTTACAAAACACCAGTTAGCTACACTGGCATATGTTACACATCCACTGCCCTATTTCTCCTGGCATAGCTGGTAATACTGCACATCATCACACGTTGTATGCCAGACATAGGTCACATCTTAGCAGTCTGTGGGATATGGAGCATAGTGACAGGGATTTGAGTCAGTCCATGTAGGACACCTGTTTATGCCATGCATCCCTTTAGTAAGGTATTTCTGAGGGCATTCTAATTGTTACATGTGTCTGGACAGATACATGCCAAAGGGGTATTATATTAAATGACTGGCTTAATGAGTACTGAGTAGATGAGGAAAATGACATCTTTAGATCCAGACACAATCCCTTGTTTATTGTGCAATATAGAAGGACTTTCTTCAATAATATACACATGTTGTTCAAAAGTAATGTCACTGTCCACATAAGTTCCAAAATCTCACACAACTGGGTCAACTCTTAGTTGAATATGGCCATATATATTGATAGTTCCCTGGGGTAGATGACTTCCCAAATGGTCAGTAAGGCGCTTTGTTGGCATTTAGTTTCAGATCATGATTTGACACCACTTATATATTTGATACAGATCTTCCCTCAGGATGGGTAAGCTATTTAAGGATTCAGTGACTGTTTTTAGCTTACATTCATCTGCAAACATAGTCAGCCAGAGCCCTGGTATTGACTTTTACTTCAAAAAAAGTAGATGCCAAAAAAGAGAGGTCCCAGCACAGAACAGTGACTGGTCTCTTTGTAGAAGAAACTTTCCCTATTTTTGTTATCTGCATCCTATCTTTCAGCCAGGTGGCAATCCAGTGGGTGGCATAGGGGTTTATTCCCAGTTTATTTAGCTTTGCATCTATACCTGAGTGGGGAATTATGTCAAAATCTTTGGCCAGGTCAAGGTATGCAGTATTTACCATTTTGCTTTTTTTCCATTGCTTTGGTGACCTTTTCAGAAAATCCACCAAGTTGGGTAAGCATGACCTGCCCTTGATAAATCCAAACTGAGGATTATTAATTCTATTCTAAGTCTTTCCATGGCATTGAATATGAGGTTGGTCAGACTTATGGACCTGTGGAAGGTCCTCCCTTATGCAGGGGAATGTCTGTAGCTGTTCTCATTTGCTTGGTACCAAAATCTGTATGGAGGCTGAGACGGAACTGTGTTGTTAGGGGTGGTTAAATTGTGCTTTATGCTATTTACCATTCATCCAATGATATTGTCAAGGCCCATTGATGCAGCTTTTTTATCTTTTGATTACTCTTTTAGGACTTGATCTTGAGCGATAGCTGGAGCTGAGCCAGATTCAGGTATATTTTGAGGTGCAGACTGAGGGAGAGAGGAGTAAAATCAAAGCTAAATTTATCGGCCATTAGGTTTGCAATATCTTCAGCTTTAGTGTAGGTAACATCATTCACAATCAGCTCAGCCCATTGCTGCATTGTGCTTTTGAGATTATGAACATAAATCAAAACATGCCGTGTGATTTTCTTTGACTTGGGTAGCTATAATAGATATTTTAACCTCAAACTTAGCTTTAGTGATCCAAACATGGTCATCAATAAGTTAATCAATATTTGGAATGACTACCAAACTGAATACCTGTATCAGACATTAGTTATTTATTAGATGAGTATCCAAGTTCTTAAATAATTTATAGACAATTTATTGAAATAATGTCTTTCATGTTTAAGTGATATAATTACATGTGATTTCTCTATTAGAGTTGATAGAACAGATATTACTAAGTACTTTTGATGAAAATTTGTACCCTCATGTGCCACATGAACTATGACTAGATTATATCAGAAATTGTTTACACTACAAAACTGACTAATCTTCTATTAAAATAGAAGTGTTATTTTATGTGCTTTAATGTACTCTACCTAAAAGTATATTTTATATGTAAATGATATATAGAATCAAACATATGCGTAGCTATGAAGGCATCAGATATATTTTTCAAGCATTTTCTTTATAAATGTATATATTTTCTGATGTAAACCCTTTTAGACAATATACTTGAATGTTTTATTGATGATATTTTGTGGCAAGGGCATTGTGTTAAAATCTGTAATGTATTTACTGATTATATGAACTGTGGGTTATAATATTTGAGATATAAGATTATTTGGATGTATAAGATATTTTTGTATTTAAAGGGTTGGAATTTTAAGGGTTAAAACTTCAATCATTTGTCTTCTTGATGGTTGATTAATGGACTTATCAAGGAAAATATTTAAATGGCAGTGTATTATGAGTTGTCATCTGATGAAGTCTCTTTTACAAGACAAAAGCGCTTATCGTTGGTGATTTTTATTTTAATAATAAAAAGTCAGTTGTCCTCAGTCTGTCACTGGATTTATTCACTATATTTTTTTGGTCATTGTCATAGTGCACTTTTTTCAATTTATTATATACTTGAGATATAAGCTAGTAAACATTATAAGGAAATAATGTATTAAGATATGATCTCATATAGAGAAGGCAACAAACTGTGCACTTTTTACATAGGAAGTCAAGTGATCATAATTCATTACTGTATGCAAGATGTTGTCAGTCAAGTTACAACTTTAAAAATATACTTATTGGCTAATTTATACACCTTAAAGGAATCTGTATGCATTGTGGTAAGTGTAAGGCAGAGACCTCTGTTTTTTGCTAGAGGTTATGAAAAGCTGAAATTTAACAAGTGAAACAAGAAGAAGAAGATAATATGGAGTGTAACAACCTGAAAAAAAAATAAGACAGATGATGTCTGCAGCGGGGGTTCTGTGGTTATCTCAAAGTACAACGCCAGCAGTTAGAGGGTTAAAAATATTCTTCATTGCCATTAGAAATGATAACAGAAGACCCTGTGGTAGGTGGACTAGTAAGTGATAGATCTGTTATGGCTTTCAGAAAATAACAAAATATTAATGCTATTGTAAGGCACACATGGAATAAATAATATGTTGCTCTACCTGTTCCATGCAGAACTGTCCATGTTGTCAGTCTACTAATATGTGTAAATACATGAAGAAGACAGACTGATGCATTTATTCATTCTGCCTCCAAAATGGTAGATGCAGTGAATTGTTTTTATAGCTATTCTGGTACATATATAATTTATTTAGCTGAGTGGATGTGTTCAGTTTTTATACTTTCAAAATCTTTACTATTTTAAAGAATGGATAGGAGACCAAACAAAGAGCAGAAATTACAATGAGTGCTCCATCTCTGAATGTGGTAAATAAAGGTAACCAATATCAATATCATCTTTAGCTCAAAGACTGACATAATGCTGTGTCCAAGGAGGTAGCAGAAACAAACATTTTGCTTAAAGTAGAAGTAGAGAGGACAATTCAAATAATGGTGCAAACAACGTTGGATTAAAAGATGTGCTCAGCTAAAAACCTTTGCAGAAAGGGAAAAACATAATTCAACTGAAGATGTTATTAAGCAGATGGTAAAAAGGATGCTCGGGTATAGTTAATTAATATTGTATAAGTGGGTATAAAATGCTGTTTGCATTGTGAGGTTATTTTCAATGTCAAGTTATAGACTGATGCTGGAGTAATAACTAAAACATTCCTTGTGTCCTGATTCAAAATCAATGTTTTGTTATAGCTATCAAGAAAACTTGATGCTTTTATGATGTTAATTTTACTCTTCTTTGATGTGACAGTTTTGCATGCACATAGAAGACTGGTGTTCCCAGAGCTAACCTCTATGACAAATCTCTGCTAGTTACTCTGATCTTCTTATACTGATACACTCCCCCGGATTCATGGAGCTCGGCGCAAGGCCAGCATAAGGCTTGTGCCGGCCGTGCAGCATATAACTGGCGTAGCAGCACCACATGCATAGTAATGAGTGTGCACCGCAACCACAACCACGTGCATAGGGCACGTGCGCGAGTCCAGGGAGCCCAAGTAGGATGCGCCCGTAGGCGTGGCCAAACCGGTAGGCGATGAGCAACCTAAAGTGCTGACTGTCACATGCCACCTGCTATAGTAACCGCACCAACCAGTGTCTGTGGATAATGAAACGTATGCAGAGTATGCAACATAGTACCCGTCCATACAAAATGGAGAACCAACCATAAATCCACGAAGTACAAAATGTTCCCGTCCACGGAACAAAGGATACTCAGAATACCGTGTCCGTCATGCAATGCACTGTCAGCAGGCATACCCAGTGGAGGTGTACGACTAGCCCCATGGGCATGGTCACCAGCAGTCCCACAGTGGTAGTGAGAGTACACAGCTGGGCAGTCGTGGCCATATAACAACCAGAAAGAAACCAGATATCCTAAACACAGACAAACATGTGTATAGTAAAATGTGCTAGACACAGCAATGTAACCGTCACATACACATAGGATAGTGAATGCCGAATCGGAATATCCAGAAGCAGAACCCATGCATGCAAATGTAATACACAACAACCCCGTCATAGCACGTAACCCGCACCCATGTCCGACTGTCCAACCAATCCAGCTAGCAGCCTTGCGCAGCTGCACACCTACACACAGCGGGTATACCCCATATGTAGTAGGAAGTATTGTCCTAGGCAGTGACACGCGTGCACATATGTACCCCACATGTCAACAATCCACCTCAGGTACCGATATCCAAATGGTGCATGTGAATGTGTCGGCAGAATGTGTACATCCCGCGTGTGGTTAAGGACCTGTCAAAACCCCATAGGTATTCACACACCACGGTGTCCATAACTGTACACATCTGGACCAAGCAGTATGTGCAGCCACTGTACCGATGATTAGCTATGCAGACATGTCAAACACAATACACAGGGCGGAACAGCCGTCCACCAAGCAGGTCACCCTAGCAGGGTTGCCACATGCACAGAATGTCAAGGTGGGACATCAGTCATAGATATGTGTGGTTCCGTATGGCAAAACACCCACGGCCAATGCAAAGGATAGAATAACACGTATATGCCCGGATGAATGGTTATGTCATAGCATGGGAATAGCTTAAGCTATCCAACATAATAGTCATGCGTACCAGATACAAAATGCCTGTAACACGCACGTAGTAATGCAGGAAGACATACACGACTGTGTCAATATCACAGGACATATGGCACGTGTCAAGTGTCGACGCAGGATACAAATGCCCATAATGGGGCCCCCTGCAAAGAGGAACACGTGCCAACCCCACCCCCCACTGATGTATCGGCAGTACAACTACAACCAAAACACACACCAACACCACCGTCCAACCCATGATAGCAACGAAGGCCGGACAAAGACCAACACGATGCGTGCACAAATAGGGACACATGTAACTGGTGCTCCGACAACCTTCCACAGGCCACCGAATAATAGTATGTACATACGCATGTAATGCTGCGAAGGATGTGTGGTAGTCCCCAGTATCACAGAGGTAGGTACACAGATACACTGTAACCAACCGTCACATATGTGCACTGTACACAGCATACCTGCAGGTAATACATAGTTCAGTCATGTGCCACATAAATATCCATGTATGAATGAGGACAGGGGATAGACAAGTGTGAATGGTAAAAACGCAGAACATGGCATATGTATGATAACCGGCACCACCCACAGCATTGTATGCCAATAGCAGAAGCTATTGTTGGTTGTCCAAACACTCGTGTCTGTACACACGGAATAAATATCATAGCAATAACCCATGCCTGGGTGTGGGTAATGCTGGATATACCCACGGTAGACATGGTGCGGTCCCGAGGGCGATGCCCGAGGGACCAAACAAAGGCAACCATGGGTAAATACAGCAGTACCCACACCCAGATGTGGGTTACTGCTATTATGCCATATCATCTAGGAAAATAAACTATTAATCCCCAGACATAATGGCACAGCATAATGCCTGTCTGCTGCCCATCCGCAGATGTCTGGCATCCGCGGCGGTGCTGATGTACTGCGCGAGATGTCCGTTGCCAATGTCGAAACTGTCTCGCTATGTAAAACACAGTCAACATAGCTAATCAATACAAAACAGCAACGGAGAGCTCGATGTTCCCATTGCTGTGTTGTACAACCTGACCCGCTATGTTAAATGTGTGTAGCAGAGCGAGACTGCCCCAAAGTAAGCAACGGACATCTCCGTGGCTCGGTGAAAGCTGTCACGCTATGTTAAACCCATGTAACATAGCGAGACAGGATATGAATACCGAGGTATACTAATGGAAATAGGTCCGGGCGACCGGACCATGTGCCATTACTATAACCCGATCTACAACGGGCATGCTGGCCAAGCAGCGTGCACGGTTAGGAATAATGGGGGGGGATTATGGTATAATAGACATGGACAAATCGTGCCCATGTGCCTCGTCTGACATTCATACATGGTCAGGGCAGTCCTGTACACTAGGCGGACAAGACCAAACCCAGAGCACCACAGGAACACCCTGACAATCAAAGACCTGTATGCATTGGGGCTTTAAGCCCCTGTGATCTGAATATCCCTGCGGTCACGCCATATGCATCCTGGGTCAAGAGCAGTAGGGAATAGGGAATGTGTAACATGTAGTACCGCACTTTTCCCAGCAGGAGAATGGATGCCTGTGACGTAAGTGAGTGCGGGGGGGGATATGTAAATGTAGCTATGTACCATGGGTATGCATATAAATGAGACAGAACAGCAAACGTGTAGTGGTCATAGCAACCGGCCAACGTGAATGCAGTCCCGTTAGAATTACGACTATAGAACATATAAATGTGAACGTGTAAGTAATGCGTCTGTGCCGCAAAGACAGTTACATGTGTAAAGGTGAAAGTGTTTTCCGCACACGTCCGTTAACTGGATCAGAGATATGTTACTGGAACAGTCACAACTAATACAGGCCACGTAATCACACAGACTCAGTAAACATATGTAACCCAGAATACGGATATGCATGCGCCTGCGTAACCCACAATTAGGAAATGCAAGTGCGCAATGTGTGTGATCCGCTCACAGCAGGGTAAGTTAATGCTGTGTCCTCCACGTTAGTTATACATGTCTCAAAACTGTCAGCCTCTGAAAGTATGGAACCGGACAATGCCATGCAAAGTACTGGTACAAATAGTGGGAAACACATGTTTGTGATAAGACAAACATAGAATGTGGATAGAATAACGGGTGTGTTAGTAGCAGGGAATGACGAAGGGTATGCATCTGTAACCCGACCTACTTGTCAGAAGGTGCCACCGTACATTTATGTAAGTTTTATGTTGGTTTACATTTGTTGACCGGGCTAGGCTAGCTGGATATATGTCCAGTGTCAGTAGAGGCCCGGGGAGAAATGCTCCACACACAATAATAGCACAACATACCAAAGTAGTCATATATGTAAACAAAAATGAACAACAATAGAAAGTGTCCGAAAAGGACTGGTTACATAAAGATTCCAGAAGACAAAGAAAAATATAGTCGGTGGAAGCACATCATAAATATAGAATCAAGTCTCTATAGAATCAAGTAAGTCTAAAATGAAATGCCAGCAAATTGCCAGATAGACACAGGTCAATGTAACACACACCGAAGATAAAGGGCCAACCATGTACACTCTGCTAGAACCTGTACAGTGGAAAGGTATGGTATGGTTATAGATGTGTGTACACAGGTAATCCACAGACAGTAACAAAGCAAGGTATGAAACGAGGGGTTCACATGTATATATGTACACACAACAGACCTACGTCCCGTACATACAACACGTGGATATAAATATGCCAAGTAATAGATAATATGGGTAGTCAAACAGATGTCCACGAACGGAGAACATACAGCAGCAGTCAAAACCACTGGCCAGAAGGTGACAGTCCAGCAAGTTCTACACTTTACACATGCACACTGGTGTCCATTGTAGGACTCCAAAAATTGCTCCATTCGCAACCCCTGCTGCAATTGACACAAAAGAAGTGACAGCCGCAACTACGGAACAGCTATACATGCAGTAAAAGCTTGTTCAAGGTTGATGACACATGTGTCCATGAAATGCAGGACATATGGACAGATATCCCCAGAGTGGCGAGTCCATAGAAGTGCGTCCACATCCCAGTACCGCACACATTAACCATGTGTAATGTGTACCGTCGAGGGTTGCAGGCATGGGAACCTGGGTATGCAGAAATGGGCCTAGGTGTTGTTTGGCAGAGAATCCGTAGGCCCGCCCCGTGGGAGGGATGTGGGTATAGCACATGCCTTAATCCCCAGTAATGGTGCAAAGCACCCACCGGATAATGCGGAAAGCAGGTGTGAAATATGTACAGCCCTATATCAGTGTCCTGTAGGCGATTCCCATGGATGGACATGCGTATGACCAAGATGGCACCCATAACTGGAAATCAGTTGGAACAACACAGCTGCAGTAAGGCATAGCACAGGAAATACAGATAGGGACTACATTACTAACAATGTCAACTAGGAAGGTCATAGGATGGTTAAAATATGCTGTTTTCACTTATAAAGAAGATCCTTTAATGAAGTAATAGGATTAATGTCAATTTACCATGGGTTTCACCTAAAGCATTCCTAACACTGAATGTGTAACAGACCCATTCAATGTGGAACTTTGAGGAATTTCGAGGAGCATGACCCTTTTAAGACCCCAAATGAGGTACATTCCTCATAACGAGGTACACTTGACAGGTATGCTGGCGTAGCCATGAATACGAATGTTATGAGTGTCACTAATCATGCAATGGAAATAGCGCCCCCTATCACCCACTGCACAGTCCGGAATGCCTAGGCAGCAATCAGCTAGGAAGGCACAGCACTATGCGAAATGTAACAAGGGCAATGGCCGAACGTCAGGGCGTGTATACATAATGACAACAGGTCAGGGTATGAAGGAGCTACCTGTCCAGAATACATGTACTGAACCGGTGATACTAGGTGGACAGGTGGGAAGAAAGACAGCAGGACAAATATGCAAACATTTATATGTCCTACCCCGGTAATTGTGAATGACAATGTATGCCCCGCAAAGGTCAATGTGGAAGGTAATCAGACACAAAGGTGAAGTGTCCCCCAGGGTGCCATGACGTGTCAACATAACAATTACCAGGCCCCCATAGTCATACGTGAGCCCCGCCACTGACGGGAAGCGCAAATACGACGCACACATATGGTACAGGAAAGAACAAGTAGTGTGGATAAGCAGATGTAGACCTGTGTGAGGAATACAACTGTCTGTGTGGGTGTGCCGTGCAAATACAAAGTAATGTCATAACAATTACCAGGCCCCCATAGTCATACGTGAGCCCCGCCACTGACGGGAAGCGCAAATACGACGCACACATATGGTACAGGAAAGAACAAGTAGTGTGGATAAGCAGATGTAGACCTGTGTGAGAAATACAACTGTCTGCGTGGGTGTGCCGTGCAAATACAAAGTAATGTCATGTGGTCTGTCATGCCGCCACACACTGTGTGTGTATTGTAGTCAGACAGTAGGTATGTTGTATTAGACACATACCCTGCAACTGCACAGATGTACGCAGACTGTGTAGAAGTCTGCCTCATATGTTCGCTGTGTTCCACGTAACAGTAACAGTCCGGCGCCCTCATGATAACTGACGACAGGAAACAATGACAAACATGTGAGGAAGACACCAAATCAGACAGAAATGCCATACGCATGCATAACACATCACTGTGCCCACTATCAATGTTTCTAAGAGCAACATGACATGACTGGCCCCGAGTGTCCCACTATCACATAAGGCCGTGTCCAGATATACGCTCCCTGAGGTGGAATGTTATGAACAGACACAGATACATGTGTGTGGAAACACTAGTATCCACTGCAAGACGATGGAATGTGCTGCTGTAGGAGGGGTAGTACTGTCTGCAGGTATGTGCTGAAATGCACATGAAACAGCTGTCTACATGGATCACCCATAGTGGCGACACCTGCACAGACGATTATAGTGGGACATACACACGACCATGCACACAGCTCAGATAGACATACACATACCATAAACAGGCAATGATACACAAGGTCTATGGCGTGTACGAGTACAGTGACAGTACAGCAAGGATAGCTGTCTGCCAAGATATACAGCAGATGTCTCTAGGGCGTGAAACACCTCCCAGAACACGGACGTTGCATGGACAATGTTTGGATATGCATCGTACCACATTTCTATGTGTCAGCCGTACAAATATGCGATACATGGGACAGACATCAGTCCATGCAAGAGCAGCGCTATGGGCATAACATATGTATGTAGATATACATCGAGAGAGATACAGACAGACACATGTGGCAAGGCCGGTAGTGGAACCTACACATCACTACCCTATCACACCACAGCAGGACGCACGTGGAGAACACGCTACGGAGGTCGCTAACCACAGCAGGCACACAGGCAGTCCACTAGCTGCGTCTCAACATCCGCAAACACAGAGATGCCAGCAGGGTATATGTGTGCTGCGTAGCATCTAAAACCATAACCTACGAACCCATGTGGCTGGGAGCATAGACACACACACACACACACACACACACACACACACACACACACACACACAGCTGGCAGGCATGGGAATTGACCTTACCCCTACCTACCCAACTGCACGACAGTATGACACAGGTACGGAACACGCTACTCGGAGCACTGAACACAGCACTGTCAGAGGCATACGTCTAGGTGGGTGACATCATCTGCAAAGGAATAGACGCCGATAGCAAATGTATGTGTTGTGAAGCGTCTAAAAGCATTACTATCTCCAGAGGCAGCTGGAAACACACACACACCACACACACACACGGGGAATGGCCTGGAGTTGAACCTACGCCTACTTACATGAACACACTACAGCATGATGCATTTACAGAATGCGCTACCGAGATTACTGAACACAGCACTGTCAGAGGCATACTTCTAGGTGGGTGACATCATCCGTAAAGGAATAGACGCTGATAGCCAAGGTATGTGTTGTGAAGCGTCTAAAAGCATCACTATCTCCAGAGGCAGCTGGAAACACACACACACACACGGGGAAGGGCCGGGAGTTGAACCTACGCCTACCTACATGAACACACTACAGCATGATGCATTTACAGAATGCGCTACCGAGATTACTGAGCACAGCATTGTCAGAGGCATACTTCTAGGCGGGTGTCATCATCCGTAAAGGAATAGACGCTGATAGCCAAGGTATGTGTTGTGAAGCGTCTAAAAGCATTACTATCTCCAGAGGCAGCTGGAAACACACACACACGGGGAAGGGCTGGGAGTTGAACCTATGCCTACCTACATGAACACACTACAGCATGATACATTTACAGAATGCGCTACTGAGATTACTGAGCACAGCACTGTCAGAGGCATACTTCTAGGCGGGTGACATCATCCGTAAAGGAATAGACGCTGATAGCCAAGGTATGTGTTGTGAAGCATCTAAAAGCATTACTATCTCCAGAGGCAGCTGGAAACACACACACACACCACACACACACACGGTGAAGGGCCGGGAGTTGAACCTACGCCTACCTACATGAACACACTACAGCATGATGCATTTACAGAACGCGCTACCGAGATTAGTGAGCACAGCACTGTCAGAGGCATACTTCTAGGCGGGTGACATCATCCGTAAAGGAATAGACGCTGATAGCCAAGGTATGTGTTGTGAAGCATCTAAAAGCATTACTATCTCCATAGGCAGCTGGAAACACACACACACACACCACACACACACACGGGGAAGGGCCGGGAGTTGAACCTATGCCTACTTACATGAACACACTACAGCATGATGCATTTACAGAATGCTCTACCAAGATTACTGAGCACAGCATTGTCAGAGGCATACTTCTAGGCAGGTGACATAATCCGTAAAGGAATAGATGCTGATAGCCAAGGTATGTGTTGTGAAGCGTCTAAAAGCATTACTATCTCCAGAGGCAGCTGGAAACACACACACACACACACACACACACGGGGAAGGGCTGGGAGTTGAACCTACGCCTACTTACATGAACACACTACAGTATGATGCATTTGCAGAATGCGCTACCGAGACTACTGAGCACAGCATTGTCAGAGGCATACTTCTAGGCGGGTGACATCATCCGTAAAGGAATAGACGCCGATAGCCAAGGTATGTGTTGTGAAGTGTCTAAAAGCATTACTATCTCCAGAGGCAGCTGGAAACACACACACACACACAGACAAACACCACACACACACACGGGGAAGGGCCGGGAGTTGAACCTACGCCTACCTACATGAACACACTACAGCATGATGCATTTACAGAACACGCTACCGAGATTATTGAGCACAGCACTGTCAAGAGGCATACTCCTAGGTGGGTGTTATCATCTTCAGAGGCAAGGCAGCCGATAGGGAATGAAGACAGAGTGCGCAGTCACACAGCATGTTACTATCCCAAGGTGGGCGTACAGTAACACGGCAGTGCTGCCCTCGGAAATACTAACTAACTACGGAGCACAACATCATGACATGGATACGGGATGCACCACAGACAGTACACCCTATGAGAGAGCAACCGGCGTGCATGATGTAGGCAGCCATTGTGGCATAGCAACTACATATAACTCACCTGGACGGCCACCATGGCTATGCAGAATGTCATTGGCCAAGGCTACACACCTAGTATCAGACGTCGGTGCTGACTGCACTGTGTCCCCACGCATGGCGTACTGGGCATGCACACACATCTAGCAGTCGCAAAGGGGAAACATACATGCACACGGGGTATACTCACAGAAGGGTGCAGTGTGCACTGTACTGTGTGTCCATCTACACAACTGCTTACTGGGCATGCTCACACACTTAGCATTTGCAGAGTGCAGACATGCATACACATGTGGTTGAATCATGAAAGGGCAGAGTGTGGAACGTCGTGTGTGTCCACCTACACAACAGCAAACCGGGCATGCTGACACACCTGGCAGTTGCAAAGGGGGAACATACATGCACACGGGGTATAATCACAGACGGGCACGGTGTGCACTGTACTGTGTGTCCATCTACACAACTGCTTACTGGGCATGCTCACACACTTAGCATTTGCAGAGTGCAGACATGCATACACATGTGGTTGACTCATGAAAGGGCAGAGTGTGGAACGTCGTGTGTGTCCACCTACACAACAGCAAACCGGGCATGCTCACACACTTAGCATGTGCTACGTGCCGTCCGGCATGCAGACGGAGTGTACACACCGCGGGTCACGGTCAGGTAAACCCGTCCACACGCACATGGTGGTCACACATGCAGTTACTTGTACACACACAGATGGCATCACAGGCGTCACGGGTGCAAGACAAACATGTACACACTGCAGTGAACACTGTAGCTGCCATGCCAGCACCATGTCATCGGTGCAGCAGTATGCCTCACGGTCCAACAACAGCATGTGACATATGTCCACAGGTCTGTATAGCGGTGTACACCAGTCGTGCAGAGTACACATGTACTAACAATGATTCCACATGTGTGATGTAGTCCGCCCATATCAGTATACATAGACAGGTCGGCTCCACACATACCACGGCCCTGACACAGCTATGACACATGACTGCTGCTGTAACAGAGTGAACCAATGTCTGGATATGTCATACATGCGATTGTCTGGCTGTGTGCATGGACTGCACACAGGACACATACGAAGCCTGTGATGTACCACATGCATAACACTGGCGTACACGGTGCTACACACACGAATGGAAGGTGGACACATGTCTGTGGTATGCTCCCACTACAGGGTGTAGCGGTGTTGACTGGGACACATACCCTTGTATTGTTTGCCTGTGACAGCTGTGATACCATACCACAGTCCATGTTCTATGAATGTCAACACACATGTCAAAACGTAGCAATGCATACACACATGGCAACAGGGGGCACATGTGACATGTGTACTGTGCATGGCGCAGCCATGCATGAGCAGTGGACGATGTCCATAACATAGTTGCAACTCCCCACCACATGCGTACCCATCATGGGGGCCGTTATATGGTGGCATAGTAACAGCACGTATGGCGGTATGTGTGTACATCATGTGTTTAAACACCTGTCCACATGCATGTGTGCAGGTGGTGGCTCACAGGTGTGTCACACACCATCCTACCCTGCCATGTGCATACAGTATGCAATGTCGCTGTTACATGACAGTGCTGCCATAATGCATACCCATCGGTCAGGTGTCATCAACTGTATGTCACATGGCTACTGTAACACCTACCACCTCCCAAGTGCATATATCAGCACATCTGACAGATACAGTGTTGGTACGCATAATGCACTACATACCCCTGCACGCCTGCACATGTCTCATATGGCGGGTGTGGCATTCCCAGCACCGATATGTGTGCAGGAATGTGTGCCCATGTATGCCACATATCGGGGGGACTATGTCCCACATGCCACACATCCCTGTACACCATAGTAGAGATCTGTACATACCTCAGTGTGGGGTGCATGGATCTGGATGGTGCAGTACATGCAACACGTCGTCTCTCCGTGTATACATGTGTGGTCGCCACCATGTGTGTGTGTCAACATGTTGGTATGTCTGCTGCCTGGTGTGAGGGTGTATGCAGATATACTGTTGTGAACGGACACTAACCACACAGGGTGACCATCCCGTACTAGAGCTGCATTGCACAACCCTGTCGATGCCATAGGTGTGATCCATACTGGCCACCTGTGCAAGTCCACCCCCTGTGACATGGCGTGTGGGTGCATTGTATTGTGAGGGGGCTGACAACACAGGCAGGTGTCCCCATCTGCACACTATGGGGTGTGCGCCATAGTGGTGTACACCCCGCGATTGCGGCCGTATTCCTGTACTGGTACAGCGTCCTACTGCTGCACAGCGTGCACCACAGCTGACAGGTGACACCTGAGGTCAGTGGGCAGCATGCTGTGTATGACACCTGCACAATGTCACCATACCTGTACTGTGTCCTGCCATGTATGTGATGTCTCTGTCCACTGTAGCCTGTGGCACCGACCACAGGCGTCAGGTGCAGTATATGTGTGGACATTGTGTCATGTACTGTGTAAACAACGTTAAACTATGTCTGGCTCCGTACATTCTGCTCTTCATGTTTTCCCTTAGAACTTCTCTACTTGCAATCTAAACTGTCTATTCTCTATCACAAAAACTCAGCACTTGCTCCTAAAGCATTCTTACATAGGTAAAGTACATATATACTAAACAAATCTATAGAG